>NC_057801.1:464887680-465187680 GCF_018294505.1 Triticum aestivum
AACAATTTTGTGCTTGAGAAGGCGTTCAACATGTTTTTGAAACTGAACAAAGATATTGAACACATCAGATTTATGTTTAGTAAGATAAAGCCAAGTAAAGCGACTGTAAGCATCAACGAAACTGATATAATAATTATGACCACTAACAGAAGTCTGAGCAGGACCCCATACATCTGAAAACACAATTTCTAGAGTATGTTTCACTTCACGACTAGGCTCTGAAAAAGGAAGTTGATGACTCTTCCCCTGCTGACAAGCATCACACACTGCTACATGTTTATTACTAGACATGCTAGGAAGTTCATGACGACACAAAACATGATGAACAATAGGTGTGGCTGGATGACCAAGACGACCATGCCACTGTGACGATGAGACCAGAACTCCACTGAAAACACGAGCGACGCCAGGATGCTCCAAACGATAGAGGCTCTTGCACAGACGCTCGCTAAGAAGAATGTCCCTCGTGCCCCAATCCTTAATAAAAAGATCAAAAAGGATGAAATTCACAAAGCACATTATTATCACGTGTGAGTTTAGGGACTGAAAGAAGATTACGTGTCACAGATGGAACTCTAAGAACATTGCGAAGCTGAAGACTCCTATTTGCATGCCTAGTGAGAAGAGATGCTTGACCAATATGGGATATATGCATACCTGCTCCATTAGCGGTGTGGATCTTGTCGGAGCCATGATAGGGTTCGCGAGTATGAAGCTTCCCCATCAGATGCTCCGTTGCTCCAGAATCCATATACCAGTGCGGGTCAATGGAGTAGGACTGAGTGTGCCCTTGTTGCTTTGTTGACGTCGGGCGGTCTGCCATGGCAACCTGACGCGCAAAGTTACACATGTCCTTGCCATCATTGTCGAGGCCAAGAAAGCTCTTCTGGAAACGTTTGTGACACTTAGAGGCCCAGTACCCCTCAATGCCAAAAAGTTGACACACACGTCTACCACCAGCCCCCGTTAAGGTTGCGGATGGAGGGGGGCCGAGGCGGGTGGCAGTGGCGGCCCTCAAGAAGATTTGGACGACGAGGGGTGGCGGCCACCCTTGGTGGCGGCGTTGGTCGAGGATGACCCGTGGCTGCCCTTGGAGCGGTGCGACTCGACCCGCTGCTCAGTGAGGAGAAGGCGGGAGAAGACCTCATGCGCCATCATGGGGTTCGAGTTGCCCCTCTCGTTGATAATCTCGACCAAGGCATCATACTCCTCATCAAGGCCATTGACAATGAAGGAATTGAACTTGCAGTCGGTGAGCGGCTGTCCGATGGAGGCCAACGTGTTTGCAAGGCCCTTGACCTTGTTGTAGAACTCGGTGGCCGTAGAGTCAAGCTTTTCACACTCCCCAAGTTGACAACGGAGCGCAGAGACACGGGCCTGTGACTGCGTCACGAATGAGCGCTTAAGGATGGCCCATGCCTCATGAGACGTCTTGGCAAAGACAATGAGTCCAGCAACAGCCGGAGTGAGCGACCCCTGGATGGAGGAGAGGTTCGCCTGATCCTGCCCTATCCAAACACAATGCGTCGGATTGTAGACCGGGTCGTGCATGCTATCTACCAGCGCAGTGTGACAGGGGAGGGAGCCGTCGACGTAGCCAAGTAGGTAGTGGCTCCCAAGGAGCGGAAGGACCTGCACATGCCAGAAGATGTAGTTGTCCGATGACAACTTGATGGTGATGAGATTCCCGAAGTGGAACGGTGGCAACGGGAGCGAACCCGCGGAGTGGGCTGCCTGAGGCGAATACGTCGTGGAGGCAGGTGACACAGTCGTGGAAGCAGCAAGGGGCGCAGACGCCGTAGGGGCGGATAGCACCAGCGCCGGGCCAGAGGCAAGGAGCCCGGCCATCCAGGCCGACGTGGGATCCACCCCCGGAGGAGGTGGGACAACTGCGGCTAGTGATGCGGGCAATGAAGCGGCGGTGGCGGTGTGAACCGTCAGCGCGTTCTCGGGCGAAGAGGCGGGCAGAGTGGTGAAGATGGAGCCAACTCTCCTGGTCCCGATCGGTGTTTGGACGGCGGCAGCATCGAGCGACCGAGAAAGAAGAGCTGTGAGAGAGGCCGGCAGAAACCCGGCGGTGCTGGAGCCAGAGGCGGCGGCGGGAGTGGGGGCGGCGGCGGTGTCGGGGTTTTAGGGCGGAAGCAAGTTTAACCTAGGCTGATACCATGTGAGACAATAGGTTTGGGGGAACCGACACAACCCTCTAGGGGTGGCCTATCACATATATAATGAGTTGGTACAACGTTACATCATACGTACACATATACGGGAACTATATAGTCTAACAATGATACATGGACCAAGGATCGCATTTACTATTCTTCTCAAGGGTAATCTTCAGTATATGTCAATGACTGGTTTGTATAAGCCCTTCCACAAGCCACTGCCACTCAAATGGAATCAAGGGGAAGCCAATAGAACCACAAGACTCATTGAGGGAACTCTAGGGTCGGGTTGGAGGAGTTTCGCATGGCTCAAACCAGCTGAGGGAGTCCTCGATTAGGGGGTATCCGGACAGCCGGACTATATACTTTGGCCGGACTATTGGAGCGTGAAGATACAAGACTCAAGACTCCGTCCCGTGTCCGGATGGGACTCTCCTTTGCGTGGAAGACAATCTTGGCGATCCGGATATTATATTTCCTTATTTGTAACCGACTCCATGTAAACCCTAGCCCTCTCCGGTGTCTATATAAACCGGAGGGTTTAGTCCTTAGAGACAGAATCATAATCATCATAGGCTAGCTTCTAGGGTTTGGCCTCTACGATCTCATGGTAGATCAACTCTTGTAATACCCATATCATCAATATCAATCAAGCAGGAAGTAGGGTTTTACCTCCATCGAGAGGGCCCGAACCTGGGTAAAACATCGTGTCCCTTGCCTCCTGTTACCATCAGCCTTAGACGCACAGATTGGGACCCCCTACCCGAGATCCGCCGGTTTTGACACCGACATTGGTGCTTTCATTGAGAGTTCCTCTGTGTCGTCGCTGCAAGGCTTGATGGCTCCTTCAATCAACAACAACATGGTCCAAGGTAAGACTTTTATCCCCGGACAAATCTTCATGTTCGGCGGCTTCGCACTGCGGGCCAATTCGCTTGGCCATCTGGAGCAGATCGACAGCTACGGCCCTGGCCACCAGGTCATGTTTGGAAACTTGAACTACATGACTGATATCCGCGGAGACTTGATCTTCAACGGATTCGAGCCTGCGCGAGGAGCTCCAGACAGTCATGATGAGCATGGCTTAGACCTGCTGTCGGACAATGCTCGGGATATCGCCCCTGCTGGAGCCCGGGACCTAAATCCAGAGCAGATTGCGCCGCCCAAGGACGGGTGGATGGACCCCGCCTCGGAGGCCACACACTCATCGGCGGTAGGGCCGAACACATGCCTCACCCCCAAGGAAGCATGTGATGCCGGACCCCCGGACTCGTATCCGGCTGTAGGTTCCAATCCGCGCACCCCTGAGCCCGCCGAATCTGGTTGGGCTCCGATAATGGAGTTTACCGTTGTGGATATCTTTCAGTACTCGCCCTTTGGCGACATGCTGAACTCATTAAAGTCTCTCTCTTTGTCAGGAGACTCTTGGCCAAACTATGTCCGGCTCAGAGGGGAAGAAGGCGACGAAGAAACCCGTTGCCCACCCACCACCCACTTCATAGCCACTGTCGACGATGTATCAGACATGCTTGACTTCAACTCTGATGATACCGACGGTATGGACGTCGGTGCAGGAGACGATTCGGAACCAACGGGGTGCTGGACTGCCACCTCGTCATATGATATATAAATGGTGGATACACCTAAGGAGGACGACGGCGACAAACCGGAGGACAAAACCCCCGGGCAAAAGCCAAAACGACAGCGCAGACGCCGCTCCAAGTCCAGCAACAGTAAAAATAGAGATAATAGCGCTAGAAAGATTGACACCCCAGTCAACTCCAAAGGAAACAACGACCATATGGACCCAGCAATGGAGCAGGATGAGCCAGGTCACGCCGAACAGAGCTCAGAGCAGACGCCCGATCAAAATGATCCCGAGGGATGAATTCATCAAACCACCCCGGGACAAGAGCACAGTCCGGACGATGATGCACTCATCATCCCGGAAACACGTTTGGAACGAGATAACCTCCACAGAAAGATTATGGCCACTACGAGAAGTCTAAAGAAGCAGAAGCAACGGCTTAAGGCCGCACAGGAAACGCTCAATCGCAGATGGAATAAAGTGCTAGACACTGAAGAAAAGTACGACGATGATCGCCACACAAAGAGCTATCCAAAACGCAAACTGCTGCCAGAATTCAACGATGAGGCCGTTCCACCAAAGAATAATACGGCCAGGAGGCCGGACAAACCACTTCGCAACCGCAATAGAGCAGCTACCGACGTCGCACACAATTTACGCGAGCTCCTGGATGAAAAGGCCGGCGCGGCTAGGTCCATCTATGGATCTAAAGGACACACCCCGGCGCAGGACTATGGTCACCAAAATGATCATACCGATCGGATACCAGTTCGGGATCAGCACCGGACACAACAACAGCCAATGGCATGCCACGGCACGTCCAGATACAGAGGGGCTGCTCACCCCCTGTGCTTCACCACAGAGGTGCTGGACCATAAATTTCCACAGGGTTTTAAACCTATGAACATAGAGGCATACGACGGAACGACAGACCCCGGGGTCTGGATTGAGGATTTTATCCTGCATATCCACATGGCTCGTGGGGACGACCTACACACCATCAAATACCTTCCCCTCAAGTTGAAGGGACCAGCTCGAGACTGGCTGAAAAGCCTCCCCGAAAATTTAATTGGAAGTTGGGAGGAACTCAAGGATGCTTTCAGGTCCAATTTTCAAGGGACCTACGTCCGGCCTCTGGATGCGGACGATTTAAGTCACATAATTCAACAACCCGGAGAGTCCGCCTGCAAACTTTGGAACAGATTCCTCACTAAGAAGAATCAAATTGTCAATTGTCCGGACGCCGAGGCCCTAGCGGCCTTAGAGCACAGCATCCGAGATGAGTGGCTCGCCAGACACCTCGGCCAAGAAAAACCAAGGACAATGGCAGCCTTAACAAGCCTTATGACCCGCTTTTGCGCAGGTGAAGATAGTTGGTTGGCCCGTAAAGGCACCAGCGACCCAAGTACATCCGAAATCAGGGATGGCAATGGGAAGCCATGGCGCAATAAAAACAAACGTCAAAACAAGGAAGAGAGTCCGGACAACACAACAGTCAACGCCGGATTCATGGGCTCTCGACCCGGTCAACAAAAGAAGTCATTTAAAGGTAGCAAAGATGGACCGTCTGGCCTGAACAAAGTCCTGGAAAGACTATGCCAAATTTGTGGCACCCCCGATAAACCTGCAAACCACACTCACAGAGAATGCTGGGTCTTCAAGCAGGCCGGCAAATTAAATGCCGAACACAAGGAAAGGGAAACACCAAGTGAAGACGAGGATGAGCCTCGCTAGCCGAACACTGGGGGACTGAAAAAATTCCCTCCAGAGGTAAAAACAGTAAACATGATCCATGCGACTCACACATCCACGAGAGGGCACGAATGCGCGCTCAGAGACGCATACGCTATAGAGCCCGTCGCACCCAAACTTAACCATTGGTCGGCTTGTCCGATCACTTTCGATCACATGGACTGCCCGACTAGTATTCGGCACGGAGGATCAGATGCCTTGGTGCTCGACCCAATAATCGACGGATACCATCTTACTCACGTCCTCATGGACATCGGCAGTACTCTTAATCTAATATACCAGGACACTGTCCGCAGGATGGGGATAGACCCATCCAGAATCAGCCAAAGTAACACCACCTTTGAAGGGGTGATACCATGTGTTGAAGCCTACGGCAGGGGCTCCATCATACTGGAGGTAACATTTGGTTCCCCAGGCAACTCCAGAAGCGAAGAACTACTCTTCACCATCGCCCCCCTCCCAAGCGGCTATCACGCATTGCTTGGGAGAACGGCCTTCGCCCGCTTCAACGCAGTACCGCATTACGCCTACCTTACACTCAAGATGCCCGGTCCACGTGGCGTCATCACCGTTAACGGAAACACAGAGCGCTCCTCACGCGGAGGAATACGCGACGGCTCCAGCGGCCGGACTCTAAGCGGCCTCTAATACCAGAAAGCATGGCTGGTCGTTAAGACCACGGACACGGTTAGACGATCCGGCAGCCCGGATAAACCTGAGCTAGGGCGCCATATATGTAATCCCATAGAGGACACCAGGGGCTATAGATATTTAATAAAGCCCCACTGTTGGCTTGACCTTATTAACAGGCAAATGTCTTACACTTTTACTATCCATCGCACGCTTACGTTATACTCTTCTAGATGAGTTTTTCTTTTTACAGACACAATTCGTGCGATACCCTTCCAGGACACGGCACAACGGAGATAAAGGCGCAGACGTGCAGCAGGGCCCCACTCAAAGGTTTCTCTTTAGATTAAGCCCATGTGTAAACCTTTTTTATTGTCTCTTGTTGTTTACATATCCCATGGGTACTATACCCACAGAGGATACTGCCGTTATTGGCATTTCGCCACGACAGACTAATGCACGTACCTGGAAATACAGGGTTCATAATGAAAGGGCATTCTTCAGCCCATTTTATGTTACAAAGTCTGAATACCTTCGGGAGTGTTCGGCGTCACGAGTTTGGCCTTATATGCATCAGCTCCGAATCATGTCTCGGTCAAATGTTGGGTTTGCCTGGCTCCTGGGTTTACCGCCTTATGTTCCGTTCTTATCGGCTAAGGCAGCCAAAGGAGAACTATTGTGATTGTGCCCTGGTTATTCCGGATGAGCACCTCAGTAGAGAAAGCCAAAAACTGACTATCATGATACAGCGAGAGACTGTTCAACCACTCCAAGACTTATCGGAGTCTTTAGGATTCCTCCGCATTAACGAAGGACCATTTCCCGGTCATGTACAAACGCGCCTGTATTCGGATGCACGCGAAGGTACCAGGGGCTACATAGTAGCCCCACCTTATGTAGCCCCACCATCAAACTCCTATGGCTAAGTGAAAGTGTTAAAGCTATATAGTCTGGTTGCCTAGTTCGACGTGCGATCACCTCCTTAATGGACCAAGACGTTGGATCAAGTGTGATTACGCATATTTTTCGCGAACACCCCCGCATTGTATGCGTGGGGGCTGAAGCCAACGACTGCTAACTTTCAGATTACACATATACATAAAAACGGCCGCACAGGAGGCACAATAATACTTTCGGGCAAAAAGTATAAATATAGCCTCATAATCAAAATAACATTGTTTTTACAATGAAACGATTTGTCACTCGAACATGACATTCTTCGAGCACTGAGCCTCTATTAAGCGAGCACCTTCTGTTACCTGCTCCAAGTAGTGCTCGGCCGGACCCTGGCCTCCCGCCGGATTCTGGGTCGCAATGATGGTGGCCTCCATATTTGTCCAATATGCTTTAACGCGGGCAAGCGCAATCCGTGCACCCTCTATACACGCCGACCTCCTCATGGCATCGATCTGTGATACGGCACCAAGGAATTGTTGCACTAAACCAAAATAACTGTCCAGCTTAGGCTCCTTCGGCCAAAGATGGTCTATTGCAGACCACATTGCAAGACCGGATAGCCTATGAAGCTTGGCCACAGCAGCCATCTTCTCACTCAACGGCAATGGGCGCGTGGGAGCATTGAATTGCGACCAGAACAACTTCTCCACTTCCTTATCATCTTGATCCTCGAAAAACTTGGTCGCATCAGCCGTACTCTTCGCCAAGTCCGCGTACGCGTCTGCAGGGCTCCAGTGTCGATCCAGGGGAGCATACTTCGGATCTAAAAACTTCATCCGCAATAAGTAGGGGTTTCCAGCCGCGATTTCTCCGGCCTGGCGAAGCTCCTCCCGCGCATCCCTGCTTTTAGACCGCGTCTCCTTGGCCATATCAAGTGCCTTCTTTAGGTCAGCCAAGTTCACCTAATTTTCCTTCTCAAGGAGCTCATACCGGTTGGCAGCATTTTTCAGCTCCACAGCCATCTCGGTTATTTTGTCTTTGCTTCGGCGATGAGCAGCCTGTTCGGCTCTCAACTCTTCGGACGCCTTTAGGGCAGCCGCATTGCTAGCCTGAGCTTGTTCCTTGGCCAGGGCAAGTTCCGCCCTTAGGGCTTCCACGGCAGCAGCACCATCTGCAGTCCAAGCATATCACATCAATATTATACTCCTTTCAATTTTTCCTATAAATAATAAGGAAAGCAGAGCACATACCTTGTGACTCGTTAAGCCGCTCATTCACAAGCGTGATGTCGGCATCAATAACTCCAATCTGCCTCCTCAGTTCGGAAACTTCAACGGACTGGTCAGCTGCCGGATCCTTAGACACCTGCGCATAAGCACAGCGCGATCATTACTTAAAATGTGATCCTCCATTTGCCGCCTAGGGCTGGCAACCAGAGTCTCAGGGTCTACTATACATATGGAGCACACCTAGCGCGTGCGCGTCACAGCCAAAAATTATGCATTTTCACTACATACCTCAAAGCCTCTGAGCAGGCTCGTAAAAGCTTCATTCAACCTGCTGGTGGTGGATGAAATCTTCTCAAGCACAGTGCTCATTAATGAACGGTGCTCCTCCGAGAGAGCAGCTCACTCCAGAAGGCCCGTCAGTGTGTCCGGCCGAACGCCGAACTGTGTCGGACCCTTCTCATCGCCCCCCGTGGGGCCGAACACTCCGGGCTCAGGGCAGCCAAAGGATTAGCTTCTGGCTTCGACAGATCTGGACTCCTCCGTGACGACACCTCGGGGTTGCCCGCCTCATGAGGCGGAGAGGTTGGTGGGGTCTCACTCTCCATCATCTCCGGAAGGAGATCCCCCGAAGACGAACTCTGTCGAGAAGAGCTACTAGCCAGACTGCAAAGAATGGATCCTGGTTATTGTTCTCGGAGAAAAGCAGTACCTTCGTATTTACGATTAACTTACAGCTGGGCTGAGGGCTGGCCCGTTGGCGGGCATGACGCGGTGAGGATGCCCTTCGGGGCAGGGCTCCCTGGTGAAGCTTTCTTCCCTTGTTTGGCCACCTCCGTCTCCAAGTTTTCGGAGGCGGCCCTCTTCTTCCCGCGAGGGGAGGAGGCCTTAGATTCCCCTCCCCGACTATCCTCCTTGGGGAGGTAATAATTCCCCCAGTTTGGATGCCCAATGTGTGAAGTTCTGCTTCTCTGTTCTTCCCTTCGTCTTTCCCTGAGGGCATTTTGCTTAGCACACGACCAAGCATCTTGGCTATGGTGGGACTAGGCGAGCCTTCGGGAAGTGGCGCCGGACACCTGATTCTCTCCGCCTTGCTAAGCCATTCCTGGCCATGGAGGATTTTCATATTGATGATCATAATAAATATAGACAAGGTGTTCGGTTTTCGGGGTTACTTACTTGGGTATCTGTGTGATTGCAGCTCAGGCCCGCATCCTCGGTGGTGTCCGGACACTTTACCTGTGGTCCGAAGAATAATTTACACATCCCTTCGAGCGTCAGGCCGAAGAAGTGCAGAATAGTCCGCGGACCTTCCGGATTGAACTCCCACATCCGGAGAGGCAGGCGTTTACATGGCAACATCCGTCGGATTAGCATTACCTGAATTATGCTGACAAGGCTAATGTCCCTCTCAAGAAGCTCCCGAATACGGCTCTGCAGTATCGGTATATCACTAGTAGATCCCCAATCCCGTCCTACATTGGTCCATGACGCCAGTTGAGAAGGAGGGCCCAGACGGAAGTCGGGGGCAGCCACCCACTTTGTGCCTCTGGGAGCAGTGACGTAAAACCACCTCCGCTGCCATAGATCGGACACCTCTGGGAAGGAGCCCTGTGGCCATGGGGCGTCGGCATTCCTGCTTATTACGGCACCTCTGCACTCCGCGTGTCGCCCCTCAATCATCTTCGGCTTCACATTGAAGGTCTTGAGCCATAAGCCGAAGTGTGGAGTGACATGGAGAAAAGCTTCGCACACAACGATGAACGACGAGATATGGAGGATGGCGTCCGGAGCTAGATCGTGAAAATCCAACCCGTAATAGAACATGAGCCCTCTCACAAAGGGATCGAGGGTGAGGCCCAAGCCGCGAAGGAAGTGAGAAAAAAATACGACGCTCTCGTTGGGCTCGGGAGTAGGGATGACCTGCCATGGAGCAGGAAGCCTGTACTTGATGTCGGCGGTCAGATATCCGACCTCCCTAAGCTTCGCAATATCCTCCTCTATGACCAAGGAGGCCACCCACTGGCCTTGAAGGTCGGATCCGGACATGGTTAAGGATCTGAGGTGCTTGAGCTTGGGCTTCCGGTGTTAGAACTCGAGTGCAAGCGTAGTGTAAAAGAGGGATAGGCCTCATCCCCTTTATAAAGAGGGTGGATATCAAGTGTCCTCAGCGTAACCGCTCGGGACTTACCCAAAAACACAGAGTCATACCAACAGACGTCGTGGGGACGCGTGCACCTATATTAATGGAAGATCCCGTGCTAAGGGGAGCATGATCTCTGCTCTGGCAAGGCGTGCCAGTAGAACCACCTCGCAACGCGTATCGGGGGAAGCCAAGTAAAACCGGTTCGTGTTGGGCCGGGCCACGATGCAGGAGTGCGCCATGCAAAAATTGCCAGCAGACCAGATTTATGAAGTGCTATGATGTGAAGATCATCTTGCAGACCGGACACGGTTCAAGTGTTCGATAATTACTTTGGAGTACTCGGAGACGGAACCTGCCTTGCAATGCCGAAGACAAAACTGCGCGCCGGACTCATCATCATTGAAGCCTGGTTCAGGGGCTACTGAGGGAGTCCTGGATTAGGGGGTATCCGGACAGCCGGACTATATACTTTCACTGGACTATCGGAGCGTCAAGATACAAGACTCAAGACTCCGTCCCGTGTCCGGATGGGACTCTCCTTTGCGTGGAAAACAAGCTTGGCGATCCGGATATTATATTTCCTTCTTTGTAACCGACTCCATGTAAACCCTAGCCCTCTCCGGTGTCTATATAAACCGGAGGGTTTAGTCCTTAGAGACAGAATCATAATCATCAGAGGCTAGCTTCTAGGGTTTAGCCTCTACGATCTCTTGGTAGATCAACTCTTGTAATACCCATATCATCAATATCAATCAAGAAGGAAGTAGGGTTTTACTTCCATCGAGAGAGCCCAAACCTAGGTAAAACATCGTGTCCCTTGCCTCCTGTTACCATCAGCCTTAGACGCACAGATCGGGACCCCCTACCCGAGATCCGCCGGTTTTGACACCGACACCAGCCCCGAGTAAGATAATTTAGAGAGGGTGCTAAGGAGTTCTAAACGGCCTCCTTCGACATCTTTCCAACATAGGATTAGGTCAATCAATCAGTGAATGGATGGTTAGGAGCGTTGTGGTATCCTCAGCCCACTAGAGATCAAATCTCGGGTTTGACGCATTGGTGTTTCACTAATGTGGATTATTCTTTCGATGGGAGGCGACGTTCACGTCGATGACGAGGCACCCATGATGAATTCGTCAGTCTTCAAACCCCGCAACTTCAACCCGGTCTTCAGTAGGCGTTACGTGAGTGCTTGCGTGTTGATGTGAGGGTGTGCGTGTGTGCCTACATTGTAATCGGTGTTTTTCAAAAGAAAAAAGATTGAGCCTATTCAATAAATGTTGAATTGTCTTTTTTGTCATTGCACAAGGTTAAGGTCTGCCAGCGCCCTACCTACAAGAGGAGCACCAGGGCCACGAGTGGAGGCAACCCAACAGAACCGGCCCAAGAGGGAGAGAAGACCTTGCCACAAGTTCACTGGGCCTCAGTGGATCTCATACCTCTTCGGCCCAAGCAAGACAGTAGTCCACCGATAAGATAGGGTGGAGTAGATGAGAGAAGACATCCTGGCTTGGATCAGACTGGCGGCGCTGGCTTGTAACCTGATTCCCTTTCTCCCTCTCTGCTAGTTCATCTTCCTCCTAGCAAGATTGTATCCCCAACCTGTAAACAATCATGTTTGATCCAGAGATATTAAGAGAGTAGCTAACACCTAGTATCAGTCGCCACCCACCACCCTTCCTTCATCGTCGCCCTGGAGACGCGCTGGCAGACGAGCGAGCGCCAACGGCTGCTCGCGACCATGGATCCCGCCCTCAAATCGTACCTCAACAAGCTCGCGGAGACCTTGATGAAGGCCAACAAGGACACCTGGGCAGACATGAAGGAGCTCGCGGAGTGGATCGACCACCAGTCCACGCAGGTGGACGCTCTCACCGCGTGGAAGCCGGACCTCGAAGCCCGCCTCTCCAAGCTCCAGGAGACGGTGGGCATACTCCAGAGCAGACGGCCTTCTGCAGCGACCGCATCCACTGGTGGATCGAAGGGGATGGATCTCCCTGATCTGTCACCCAACGACGCGATCCATGGGCCCGATGGCCACAGCAAGTCGCTTCAACCATGGGGTGGGTTGTCGGCGGGCGCCGTCCCGCCGGTGACCTCTCCGGCCAATGGTACGCTAAATTTCCACACACCCATCAATTACCAGGTGTCTGATCCATCCCTAGGATCTAGTTTCCCTTCGGGTCATCTTATCACGGGGCTAGGCCAGGCTTCCCCATCACTCATGTTTCCCCAGTTCTCCGGTGACAACCCAAAGATATGGAAAACTATGTGTGAGCAGTACTTTGCCATGTTCCAAATTCATGACACTTATTTCGTTCCTATGGCCACCATGCACTTCACTGATCCAGCAGCCATTTGGCTACAGTCAGTTCAGGGAAAACTTGCGGGTCTCGATTGGGAAGCATTATGTACCTTGCTATGCACTCGATTTGGACGCGACGGGCATCAATTACTTATTCGTCAGTTTTATGCTCTGCGTCAAACTAGTTCTATGTCTGATTACATTGAGCAATTTGAAAACCTCATGAACCATCTTATCTCCTATTCTGATGTTGTCCACCCACTTTATTTTCTGACGAGGTTCATTGAGGGATTGCACACGGATATCCACACTATGGTGATGGTACAATGACCCAAGGACCTCGACACTGCTTGTGCACTCGCCATTCTGCAGGAAGAGGTGGCTGAGGGATAGTGAGGATCCTAGCACAACCAACAGGATGGGACATCCTCTTTGGGGCATGCTCGACCTTCAGTACTATTGCCGCTACCCCCTCCACCGGGTCGATCACCGACCACCTCACCAACAGCGGATGATCGCAGAGGGACAGAGGTAGCTCGTGCTGGGAGTGATTCTTCCAAGATCACGACGTTGCGCAATTTCCGCCGAGCCAAGGGATTATGCTTTAAGTGCGGCGAGCGTTGGGGCCATGATCATATCTGTCCACCTACAGTTGAGTTGCATGTCATTGAGGAGATGTTAAGCTTGTTCAACCTAGATATTATTGAAGAGGAAGCTACCATAGTTGAACAACAGCAACAACAACCGGATACAATGGAACAAGTGTGGCATCTCTCGATCAATGCAGTCTCGGGAACTGAGGCACCCAGTTGCTTGCAACTACACGGTTGGCTACAGGGACATGAAGTTCTGATGCTGGTCGACTCTCGTAGTTCAACCTCATTTGTTTCTCATCACTTATTGGCCAGCTTGCAAGGAGTGCAGGCTATGCCCAAGTCCGTCAAAGTGGTTGTAGACAATGGGTCTGAGTTGTGGTGAAATCAGGAGATCTTGAGATGTTCTTGGTTTGCACAAGGGCACATGTTCTCCTCCAATTTTAGATTGTTACCCTTGGGATCTTATGATGTCATATTGGGTATGGACTGGCTAGAATACCATAGTCCCATGCTCATCGATTGGGCAAAGAGACGTATGCAGATTGAACATGAGGGATTCACGGTGGTTTTGCAAGGGGTAACATCCAACGCACGCAAATGTGAGACTCTGAATAGTGTGTAGCTGGCAAGCATGGAGAAGCAGGCAGTCGTAGCCTACGTTGTGCACATTTATTTTGCCATTGATTCAGATACAGTCACTGACATCAATTGCACAGAACTCCCACCAGAGATTGTGCAGGTACTCTTGGACTATGAGGATGTCTTTTTGGAACCTACGGGACTGCCACCAAAGCGTGCGTGTGATCACAATTCCCCTAATGCAGGGAGCACAGCCAGTTAACATACGGGGCTACCAACACAAACCTGAATTGAAAACGGAGGTGGAACGACAAGTGGCAGAAATGTTGAAGGTTGGTCTTATTCAAAAGAGCAGCAGCCCATTTTCCTCTCCTATCATCCTAGTCAAAAAGAAAGACGGCACTTGGCACATGTGCGTCGATTACAGACGCCTGAACACCATGACCATTATCAGCAAGTACCCAGTGCTAGTTCTCGAAGACATATTGGATGAGCTGGCGGGGGCACGCTGGTTTTCCAAATTGGACTTGCGCTCGGGATATCATCAGATCCGTCTAGCAGAAGGGGGGGAATACAAAACTGCATTTCAGACTCACCCTGGACATTATGAGTTTAGAGTGGTACCGTTTGGCCTCGGTGGAGCACCGGAACCTTTAATGGGGGATTGATTGTCACTTTACAACAAGTGTTATGTGTCTTGCGCCATGTCTTTCTTCGATGATATTCTTGTCTTTAGTCAGTCTCTTGCTCTGCACGTGCAAAATCTACGACAAGTTATGGATCTGCTATAGAGAGATCAGTGGTATGTGAAGAAATCCAAATGTGTGTTTGCTCAGCAAGAAATCAAATACCTCGGCCACACAATTTCTGCACAAGGGGTAACAACAGACTCTGACAAGGTCCATCAAGTGGCTGCTTGGCCTGTGCCAACATCAATCAAGGAGGTTCGAGCCTTCCTAGGATTGGTTGGGTATTACCGATGCTTCGTTCGCCAATTCGGTATGATCGCCAGGCCATTAACTCAATTCATGTGCAAGAATGTCCAATTCCAGTGGACGGAGGCCACCCAGTCTGCCTTCGATGCTCTTAAGGTCTCCCTGACATCAGCACCAATCTTGGCTCTGCCGGATTTCATAAAAACATTCGTCATTGAAACAGATGCGTGTGAATATGGAGTGGGGGCAGTGTTACAGCAGGAAGGGCATCCCATCGCGTACCTCAGTAAAGCATTGGGTCCTCGCACCAAAGGTCTCTCAACATATGAGAAAGAATACCTTGCCATTGTACTAGCAGTCGACCACTGGCGACCCTACCTACAATTTGGTGAATTTCTGGTGAAAACGGACCAACGTAGCTTAGTGCACTTGGAGGAACAACGCCTCCATACCCCATGGCAATAGAAAAGCTTCACCAAATTGCTTGGGCTGCAATACCGCATTTGCTATCGCAAGGGCACTGAAAATAGTGTTGTTGATGCACTGTCACGATGCCCGGTTGATGAATCTGCTCAACTTCATGCTATCTCAGTGTGCCAACCGGCTTGGCTCCAGGAAATTGTCAAAGGGTATGACAACGACCCTAAAACACAGCAACTCATCACACAATTGGCGGTGGCACCGGTAGCCGAGGGGAAATTCACATTGACCAAGGGCATTGTCCGTTTCAAAGAACGTGTGTGGCTGGGTACCAACACCAAGTTACAACGGCAGATCATGAGAGCTCTACATGACAACGTTGTCGGGGGCCACTCCGGCTTCCCTACAACTTATCGACGCATCAAGCACTTATTTGCATGGTCTGGGATGAAACAACACATCAAGGAACATGTGCAGTCATGCACTGTCTGCCAGCAAGCGAAGCCAGACCAAGCTCAATATTCGGGACTGCTCCATCCATTACCGGTGGCCAAACGCTGCTAGGAATTAGTGTCCTTGGATTTCATTGGAGGGTTGCCACAGTCCAGACAGTTCAACTGCATCCTGGTGGTTGTGGATACTTTTTCCAAATATGCTCATTTCCTCCCTATCAAGCACCCGTACACTGCTCAGACCATTGCTCAGCTTTACATTGATCAGGTTTACAAACTTCATGGCATGCCTGAGGCACTCATCTCTGGTCGTGATGCCATATTCACCAGTAAAGTTTGGCATGAGATCTTCAAGTTATAGGGCGTGGAGTTGAAAATGAGCTCGTCACATCACCCACAGACGGATAGTCAGACTGAACGCGTCAATCAATGTGTGGAGACATATTTGCGCTGTTTCGTTCACAGCACACCTGCAAATTGGAGCAGATGGTTGGCCTTGGCGGAGTTTTGGTACAACTCTACATATCACTCCACTCTTGGCAAAACACCTTTCTCGTTGGTTTATGGGTAGGAACCAAGACACTTGGGGGTGGTTCCGGAACAAGCTACACCTTTGCCCGAGCTGAATGAATGGCTAGAGGAGCGCCAACAAATGCAAGATCTCTTGCGACAACATCTTCTCAGGGCAAAACAAATCATGAAGACGCATGATGATAAAAAAAGATCCGTCCGTGAATTTCAAGTGGGGGATCAAGTCTTTTTGAAACTCCAGCTGTACATTCAAACATCGGTGGCATGTAGAGCGAATCATAAGCTCAGCTTCAAATTTTTTGGACCCTACCTTGTGATCCGGCGAGTGAATGAAGTCACTTATGACCTCAAACTGCCAGAAGGATCCTCAATCTTCCCTGTCTTCCACGTCTCACAGCTTCGTCAGGCCTTAGCACCAGGTGCGAGCGCTTCCTCTTCACTTCCTTCCATTACTGTTAATACTCCTGTGAAGATCCTGGAGAAGCGATGGCGTAGAGGCACCCGCAAGATGAAGGAACAAGGGTTGATCCACTGGTAGGACAGCCAGGCAAGGCCGGACACATGGGAAGACCTCGAAGATCTACGGCGACGCTTTCCAAATGCTCCGACTTGGGGTCAAGTCGTGTCTGAAGGAAGAGGGGGTGTCAGCGCCCTACCTACAGGAGGAGCATCAGGGCCACGAGCGGAGGAAGCCCAACAGAACCGGCCAAGAGGGAGCGAAGACCTTGCCACAAGTTCACTGGGCCTCAATGGATCTCATACCTCTTCCGCCCAAGCAAGACAGTAGTCCATTGATAAGATAGGGTGGAGTAGATGAGAGAAGACATCCTGGCTTGGATCAGACTGGCGGCGGCGGCTTGTAACCTGATTCCCTTTCTCCCTCTCTGCTAGTTCATCTTCCTCCTAGCAAGATTGTATCCCCAACCTGTAAATGATCCTGTTTGATCCAAAGATATTGAGAGAGTAGCTAACAAGGTCATCGTGCACACCCTTCATTTTTTTTCTCTCACAGAATGTTAACATCGTGCATAATTACATCCAGAAAACATCATGCCAGGAAAGTAAGGGGTTTGATCTTCAAGAGAGGTCGCCACCTTGGAAAGTAAGGAGTTTTGATCCTAGGACCCATCCAGGCAGCAATGTCGTCGTCATCACAGTCCTTTTTGAAGGCGTTGCTTGGTACGTGGCAATTCGGTGGCATAGCAGTGTGGTGGAATTCTCCGGTGGGCGCAGAGGTTGTGGGATACTCTTTTGGGCGTGATTGCGCTGTTTGCCCCAGTAATGAACTCACTGTTGTATCGGGTGGTTGCTATACAAGGTGGAATAGACCATTTTTCCCAAGCAAAAGGGCTTCATTGCTATGTGTCATTGGAGTATATTGAAAGGGCCAAAGTGCAAAAGGAAAGGTGAAGGACACTTGGGCTCTTCTGGCGCAATATGGGCCGCTCGCATGACCCACCAAATTGATCACGACATAATAAAAGGACAGTCGCGTCAGAATCCTTAATGCCGCCTTCATTTGAAGCTTCTCCCCCAGATACTCTACGAGATAACACACGGCATCGGGTAGAAGAACGAACCGAACCCAAACACCTCTCCTCCACGACGACTCTTAACCCCATCCTCCCGCCCCGCACCCGAGAGGAAACAAGCCAGGCCATGGGCGACACCGCCGCGCCCGCGGCCGCGCCGCCGAGGAAGTTCGGCAGGATCTGCGTCTTCTGCGGCAGCAACTCCGGCAATCGCGCGGTGTTCGGCGACACGGCGCTCGAGCTCGGCCAGGGGCTGGTGAGTAATGCGCTGGAATGCCGAGGCTGCGCGCGCCCTGTTCCCGGGCGGCCGGGTGCCCCAGAATTCGACGTTCACGGTGGGATTTCCTTTCCTTGCAGGTGACGAGGGGGGTTGATCTGGTCTATGGCGGGGGCAGCATCGGGTTGATGGGCCTGATCGCGCAGACGGTTCTGGATGGCGGCTGCCGTGTCCTCGGGTACCTCGCCGGCCGCCTCTGTTTATAGTCCCTTATATAGTTGTAGTACTCTGCAACCTTCCTAATGGGGTATGTATCTCTCTGTTGGATTGTTTTGCAGGGTGATTCCCAGAGCACTCATGCCCCTTGAGGTGCGTACCAATCTATTTCCTTCTACTAGGTTTTCTTATTGTTCTTATTATGCGTAGAAATACATATTGATACGTCATTCTTAACTGCCTAATCGGTTCGTTAGAGAGAGAAAGAAGTTTCTGCTACGCAGTGACGCAGTAGCAGTACGACTCATCTCTCTGCCTAAAGCGAAATTTCATACGGAATTTCGGAACACTTACCGATGGATGGGCCATCTGAATCCTATCCTTTTGTTTGGCCCCACCTGTCGGTGTCACGACTTTTCACGATCACCTAGCAAATATATACTAGTGCTATCTATCTCTATTGGTCACCCACTCACCATTTGATTCCCGTTTTCTGTTGGGTCCAGACCGATTCACCTTTGCTTGTGGGGTTACAAATAGGTATGTGATCATTGAGGAATTGGACTAGAATAGGGCTGAAATTCCCGACCGTCCGTTTCAGGCCTGTTTCCAGTTTCCATACACGCAAAAATGAACCGTCAGCTTAGACTTTTGGGCGGTGCAACTTGGAGTTATAAAGTTGGCCGCTCGGTGGATGTAATAATAGTGTTCAATTTGCCTGCCATGAGGCATGAGGTCGGTCGTCACAAGTTGAGTGAGAAAAGTACGCAAGCAGTGGAGTTTGAATTGCACCATTATGCATATATGTATATATTGAATTGATGTGGAAGTGCTACTGTCCAAACATCTCTCAACTTTGTAGGATGGTGATAGGAGAAATCTGAAAGTCCTATTTCATTTCATCGAGTAATGAAACACCAAAACTTGTGTTTCAGATCTCTGGTGCAAGTGTTGGAGAAGTAAAGATAGTCTCTGACATGCATGAGAGGAAAGCTGAGATGGCGCGACAAGCTGATGCATTCATTGCTCTTCCGGGTATGAACGGCACGATTATACACGTTCTTCCCTGACCCTTTTTGTTGAATGGGCTAATGTGTCAACCCGACAATGCTTACATGATTATTACTTTGTGGACACCAGGAGGGTATGGAACAATGGAGGAGTTGTTAGAGATGATCACATGGTCGCAGCTCGGAATCCATGACAAACCAGTGAGTATTATGACTACTAGTGGTACTAATACATTGCCATAGCCTGCCTTAGCTGAGTACATTGTGGGCTATGACAATTGACAAATGAGTCTGCTACAGACACCGTGCTCTTCACAAAAAAACTAATAATCCAGGCGCACTGATGATTGACTTGAACAGGTTGGCTTGCTAAACGTCGACGGGTACTATGATCCGTTACTTGCGCTGTTCGACAAGGGCGCGGCAGAAGGTTTTATTAAGGCCGATTGCAGGCAGATAATCGTGTCGGCGCCAACTGCCCACGAACTGCTGACGAAAATGGAGGTGAACTGACCTCACTGCTCACTACACTTTAATACGCTCCCTTGAGTTTAAAACGCCTGGCCTCGTTGACAAACGGCATTGTTATTGTGTTGAATGATTCTCTCGATTGTGCTCAGCAATACACCCGTTCACACCGGGAGGTGGCGTCGCGGACGAGCTGGGAGATGACCGAGCTGGGCTACGGGAAAGCTGCACCAGAGCCGGAGGAGGAGGCGTCGTGCTGATGTGTGGCACGCATCGTCGTCCCTTGTTGCTCAACTGGCCACTGGGATTGCAATTGCAATAATCGTAGTGTGTTGTGATTTTGTGTTGTTGGTTGCCTTTTATGTAACCCTGTACGTTGGATTGCGACTTGATCTGGCGAAGATGCCTAAGATTGTGTATCTAGTTATTATCTGCCCCCTTGGAATGAATGCAGCGGCGTGAGCAAATGCTGACTGATAACCACAAACGTCAGAACTCAGGTGAAGTGAACCGATCGGGCAGTCGTTTTCTTGGGTCTGAATGAATGATTGTGCATGCATCTTGCTAGCATCAGTACCGCTGGGAATGACGTTAATGACGAGCTGGCAGAACGTCATTAATCTACAAGTTCCTTTCACAGCCATCTTGTCGAGAACCTTGTGGGTCTGCGAGGCTTTTGGGTATGTTTTTGTCTGGAACTATGCTGCTACCTGGTGTGAACTCTGTTTCTGCAAGTTTGGTTTTCAGTAATGAAAATTGAAAGGGGAAAGCCCTTCTTTAATAAAAAAAAACAACCATCTTGTCAAATGGCATGTTCAACCATGGCCCGATGGCCGCCTCCAGAGTCAAAAAGGAAGAAGGAAAACACCATGGCCGCCTCAGCTGGGCTGGTAGTCTGGGCTCTCCCTCCACATAGGCTCCATGTGGTCCGGGGGGACCCCTGGCCATGGCTCTAAGACTAGCCACAATGGAGAGTAACATATAGTAGTAACATACACATATTCCTAGACTATGTTACTACTTCAATAGTGGGTAATAACATAAGTATAGTAACATGCAAAGCTTCATTTATTAGGTTATAGACTCATATTGCATTGAGACATGTAATATTACAGTAACTGGCTAAGTTACTAGTACTACATCTCTTCTCATTAACTCACTGCCACATAAGCAAATTTGTTGAGTTGAACTCAATGTTACTACCGAAGTTACTCCCACTGTGGCTAATCTAATGCGTTCCCTGACACCTGCAGGCACCCAGTTGAGACATGTAGCTGTACATGTTCCCTTGCAGTGCTGTGTCGGCTGCCTGGGCTGCTGCGCCTGCACTACTCAGTGTTTTTTATCCACCAAATACGGTCAATTAGGACACATCACCACACAACAGTTCCAAAGAAAACATCTCAACTCATGCAACAACATCAACCTTTTTTTTTCATCACGAACATGCATACTACTCCCTCCGTTCCCAAATATTTGTCTTTTTAGGCATTTTAAATGGACACATACAGATTCACTTATTTTGCTCCGTATGTAGCTATTTATTGAAATCTCTAGAAAGACAAATATTTCGGGACGGAGAGAGTACTAACTTTGTTTGTAAATATAAGTCCTTTTAGAGATTTTCGACCATATACAGATGTATGACATATTTTAGAGTGTAGATTCATTTACTAACTTCGTTTATAAATACAGGTCCTTTTAGAGATTTTCCTAGAGACCACATACAGATGTATGACATATTTTAGAATGTAGGTTCATTCATTTTGCTCCGCATCTAATCCATATTATAGAATCTCTAAAATGACCTATATTTACGAACGGAGTAGTGCTATGCAAATTGCAAATAACAACATGAGACAGACAACGACAGAAGAACGCATGAGTGCAAAAACACGCATGGTACAGACGTTAAAAGAAATTTATAACCTTACAAAACACATTTCTAAAAAGCCACACGACATTGTTCCTCAAAGGCACATTAATAGTCAGGAAACGTTACCAGCCAAATTCGTTCGATGAACGGACGAAAAAATTCTACATGGTCAGGTTCCAGTCTCCAAAGACAAAGTCCTACAAGCTGCACTTGGCTGTGCCAAGACAATGGCAACTGGACAAGGTGCACCGTAAGGAATAGAAATAATACAACAGACTCGACAAGCGCCACATAACAAACTATAGAGATTAAAGACATTTACAGAACCACCCCAATCACATTAAATTATGAGAGCTACATTCCTTGTGCCTCGGGTTGACCACTTATTTACCGTGTCCAGAAGACCACCACCATCATCTGGCAATAGCACTTCACATCCTCCTCGTAACATCTCCTGTGATCCAAAACTCAACAGGAAATGCTGTGCTTATCTTCAGATTATAATTTATACACAGCACACGTAGAAGTAGAATCGTTTTCTCAGTGCTACTAGTACTGAGCCCTCTCATCGCCATCGAAATTAAGACCTTCAATACCTTTGAGGGCAGACTCGTAGTTCTTCGGGTTAGATGAATGCCGAGCCGAAGAGGAACGCTGTGGTTCTGCAGAATCAACCGGTGGGCTTCTCTGAGCACCTGAGGTTCTACGGAATGCACCAGGGCTTGCATCAGTCGTACGTGATCGTGAAGGCTCAAAAGTGTCACTTGCCACAGCATCCCGGCTACTTGAAACAGCAGCTCTCCTTGATGATCCACTTGAACGCCCCAAAAAATTCGAGCCGGATATCTAAACAACAGCAACAACAGCCAGAGTAAGTAAGAAGCTTGAAACAATGAGCAATGTTTTCGGTGTTTTCCATTTCCATAGTGCAGATTATGAATCGTAATGCCCAGATACAAGAAAAAAAATATGATTGGAGTCCTCGGCGAGGAAAACAGAACATTCACAACCAACTGAAAAACAAGAGATACAAAGATTACAGAGTGATAATACAAGCCTACATGACACTTGCACAAAGCTGGAAGTATTTCTGCAAGCCACATGACACTGATCAGGGTTACACAACTGAAAAATAGCAGATAATGATGACCTATGTGGGTTGAATTTTGGCAAATAAGAGCACCAGTTTATAAGAACAAGTCATGAACGCAAGGTTGACTAAGAAAATTTGACTAGTGAGCACATTGTTCCTCTCTTGCACTAGAAATTGAAAAACAGTGTCTGGCGCCCTAATCTTCCAATCACAATATCCAAGTCCTATAGGACAAACAAAGGGATATGGGGAGAGTACACACCGCAGGGTCTTTAGAAATAGGAGCATCATTTCCTACAGGGGCTTTCTGCTTATTTGAAGTCCCCACGCTTGCAATGGGGGGTGGGGCACGACGTCGGTCCATTGCTGACCAACCACTAATCCTCCCTTCAACGGCACCTACATCATAACAAATGGATAAATAAACATGGCTAAGAAGGTCAGACAATTCATTGTTCCACTATAGAAATCCAATCTGGTTCAAGTTAGCCATAGAAGCAAAGGAACTTTTTGGCAACTTCATTATAAGCCAATTACTCATCAATATTGCCTGAAAACAGTAATAATAATACTCGTAAGGAACGATCAAAATAAACCAATTACCAGATTGACTATCATTCTGCAATACAGGTGGTGTCAACCCAGAAGGTCCTGCACCATGGCCCTGTAAAATATATGTAAGACGTCACAGTTTCACATGGATGGCTACGTAAAAATACACATATTTGGTTGGTGAGTGCACAAAAGACTTACCGCAACACGAGGCGGGGCACTAGCAATTTGAGATTGTTGGTACTTCAGTATTGTCCAGTCAAATACATAGTCAAACTGAAAACCTGCAAAGCATTACTCTGATATCAACCATACGCCTGTAACCTTCAAAGCATTTTAGATGTTGGCACTTCAATAATACACAGAATGCAACAGGTTTCCATCAAGTATGGAGGAGGCAAGTTAATATCTCATAGATTCAAGTATTAAAAGGAAAACGATATTTACTAATCCTCTTCAAGAATGAAAACAAAATCAAACCTTCACGGATAAAGAGGTCACGGAACAGTCGCTTAAGGTAGGAATAATCAGGCTTGTCATCAAACCGAAGCGAGCGGCAATAATGGAAATATGATGTGAACTCAGTAGGATACCCACGACACAGAGCCTGAAATAGAATGAGAACATTATAACCAACATGATATACAGGGTGGAGTGCCAACAACCAGTACAGACATCATAACTACCAAGTACCTCAATTGATGTTGCAACTTTTTTCTCACTGATCTTCTCATACTTTTGCTTCTTCGTTCCTGCTTTCAGACCTTGCCAAGGAAGGCTGAAAAGAAAACAATGTTACATCTGATTCATTAATATATCTTATGTGGCACACAATAAGAATCCAGAAAATAAACCAACCTTCCCCGTAGGAAGTACATAAGTACATATCCAAGAGATTCCAAGTCATCTCTTCGACTTTGTTCTGACCAACACAAAAAAAGAGTAGAAGTAAATAGTCAGAAAAGAAGATACGCAGAGCAAGGAGTATGACATTCAACTGACAGCAGGATGAAGTCCAACAGGTGGAAGTTACAATGTAAAAAAGACAATTATGAACTGGTAGAGTATCATTTTCTCACCAATGCCAAGATGAGTGTTCACGCTTGCATATCTTGCTGTCCCAGTCAAGTTTTTGTTCTCTCTGCAGTATTACCATCAAGTAAGAACACAAGGCAGAGCCAAAGTAGATCAGAAAGAAAAACTGACATAAGAAGGGTGCTCCAACTAAAATGACATCTTCAAGAAAAGAACTATTAAAACATAATCGACATAATCTGGCAGTGGCATTTCTGTATGATGTATGGAAATAACTTAATCCACTATCATACTCCCTAGATAACTTAGTATGTTTATGCATCGTACCTGTATGGGATGTGCTGATGAGTCGAGGTATCCCTATACTTTTTGGCAAGGCCAAAATCTATAACATAGACCTGTCAAATATAAGAGCACGAATAAAGTGGTAAGAATGAACACAAGAAAATAATACAGCAGATCTGAATTAATTACTAAACACTGCATTGCTACCCACCTGATTAGCCCGCCTGCCAAGACCCATGAGAAAATTATCTGGCTTAATGTCTCGATGCAGAAATGACTTGGAGTGGACGAATTCCACTCGATTTATCTACAAGTGGGAGTGCAGATTACATACAGCTCATAAGCTAGGAATAAACAAAGAAAAAAAAACAGTACACATAAGACAAAAATGAGGAGCGAAATCATAATGTACGTATCACCAAAAAAAAAGCAATGGAAGGAACAGGGAAACTGAGTCTTGTGCAAAAAAGCAGGCGTTGGTGTGGCCAGCAACAATGGAGTGAGGTCCATGAAAATTAATCAAGGACAGGTACAGAGTTAATTGCTTGCCGAATGCTATATACAAATAGATTGATGGAGGCGACAAGAAGGAATGCATCAAATGATTGGTGTATGTGTACGTACCATCTGATCGGCAAGCATAAGTACAGTCTTGAGAGATAATTTTCTGCTGCAAAAATTAAATAGATCCTCCAGACTTGGCCCCAGCAAATCCATAACCAAGACGTTGTAGTCTCCTTCTACACCAAACCACCTGACATTTGGGATTCCAGCTGCCACAACAAAGATTGTCAAACCACTTGTTCCACTATCACAGTCCTACAAAATTATGCATGATGTAAAGCTTCCATACTTCCTCCTTGCAAAATCCTGTAAATCTTTGATTCGTAGAGCAGCTGAGGATGTTTTGTCTTCACATTTTCCTGCATGAACAAGAAAGGAATAAAATGTCAAACATCAGAAATCTGATACAGGCAATCAAGACGAAATAACCTGCATACTAAATTTAGTGATAGTTTATAGAAGCAACAAGCCACTATGATGCAGAATTATGGGCAATGGGCCTCTATATCTAGACTGTCACTCCGGGCTACAGAGTATGCAGCAATATGTTTCACAAGTTACTGTTTCTCATTCCTCTCCTGGTTTATTGTATCTGCCGTTCATATTTTATTACTATACATCATCCAATACTCGGCAGCTTGAGCTTAGTTGTCAATCTGCCTAGATTAACCGAAAGCACTAAAAAAGCTCAGGTCCAACCAAGTCAACCACACCAGTCAATTCCCAGGAACATGACCAATCAACTAGTCCAAATTGTTCATCCATGGAGAACCAAATCTGCCAACGAGGGCAGAGCATCCATCCAGAGCCAACTCAAAAGCCTGAATTGATTTGAGAAGAGCAGCATATCACGAGCTATCCTACAGGAACCCGCAACCTGACCGACGATAAGCCGGAACCAAGCATGAGCTGGTCCACATTCCTCAACCACTACGGCGTCCAAAGCAGGCTAACGCAGCAGCACCAGCACTCGGAAGCATCAGAAAGATCCGAGCAGTTGAATCGCAGCAGCAGGAGGACGTACCAGCTTAATCGCGACCTCCTCGTTGGTCTGGATATTAGTCCCTGCACACACGCAAAGGGGACAAGCAAACAGAACCGCGTCAAAAATCGATCGAGGAGTACAAAATACCCAAAAATGGAATCCGAAATTCGGGGTAAAGAGCAGAGCGGCCCGCCCGCACCGAGGTAGATCTCCCCGAAGGAGCCGCTGCCGATCTTGCGGCCCAGCCGAAACTTGTTCCCAACCCGCGGCTCCATCCCCGCCCGCCCCAGGAAATGCTCCGCCGAAGCTCGGGAGTTCCCACGGAGCAGAGCCGCAAAGACAAAGGCCAAAAGACGCGCTTTCCCCTCCCGAGAGACCTAGCGGCAGGGGGCTCAGATCGGCGCGGGGCTGGAGCTCGAGGGACCGGCGAGGCAGGGAGGCTCCCGCGGCGCTGCTGCTAGTGCTACCTAGGGTTTGGGGTGGGAGGGGAGGAGGGGCAGGCGGCCATGGCCGTGTGGGTGCCGCTTGGGATTTGTTTTTTCGGGGGGAGTTGGGGAAGTAGACCAAGCAAGCAAAGCAAAGCAGAGAGCAGGAGGAAAAAAGAAAAAGGACCAGTTTGGCCTCCCCACCCCGACTCTATCCCATTCCCCGTATCTTCTTCTTCCCTTTTGCATTTTAGCCCTCGCTTTGACGCTTTCGCTTTCCCCTATACCCCTGGCGGATACTTTGAATATTGCTCGGGGTACCCACCCTACTGTACTCTGCCGTAACCCTCTCGATTAGCATTGCTATCTTCTTATGAAGAAGGTTAGAAGCCAGTATGCCGAGTTGCTTTCTCTTGGTAGGGTCGTTTATCTTGTGGTGATTAAACCGAGTACGACTACACGGCAGCAGGCTTAAGCAGCAAGCGTGTCCAAAGATAATGTTTCTCCCAACTTGCCACGCGTACTTTTTAATGCTTAACCACAGGGACAAGGCGCCAGTCGATCGATCGTGACATGGCATGCCGTTCCAGTTTGGGTTCTTATGGATTGGAATAGGTGGGTTGCGTGTGGCCTGTGAGCGTATACCGTTTTTCGCTATCTCGGCATATTTATGGGCTAACTTGCACAATATTCTCTTGATGATAGTACAAGGCACCACGGTTATGCTGGGCTACATTCCGGCTTTCCCAGTGATGAAGCATCATGGCTTGTAATAATAAATGTATTTTGGGTGCTTTTGACTCTTCGGCAAGATGAGGCCATTTAGAAATGCTCAGCCTAGTTGATTAGCATCGCTAAAGTTGTGAATTTGTAAAGGTAAGTTCAAAAAAGAAATTGTATAGGTAAACCTTGAGATCAGATCAAAGCTGACTACATGAGATGACAATTAGTAACAAAACTGGGTGCTTATTTTATTTTATTTTTGAAAGATCCAGCAATCGCTGGCTTTTCACTGATTTAGCAGGAAGCAGCGGGAAAACAATTGAGGGGTGAAGATCCTAGGATCAAAAGTGCAGGGTTGGCCACAGACGGCCGCAAAAACCCTAGTGCACGAAAATTTCTTCTACTCTCTCAAGGTGGTTCCCCAAAAGGGCTCTCTATGCATGTTGCCCCTGTGATCCTCCCTGATGATCTCTTTCACACTTGGCAAGCTGCGACGGAAAGTACATTGGTTCCTTTCTTGCCAAACCTCCCAGCATGCCAGCAGCAAGATTGTCCGCGCGCCTTGCCGTCGTGGTGGATCAGTGTGCGCCAGGATGCTCTGGATGATCGTGGTGGAGTTGCCGCTGCTCCAGCAGGTTGCGGGGGAGAGCGAGGAGCAGCCATGCCATTGCCCGATCTCGCTCCACACCTGCCTGGACTCTGGGCAGTTCCAGAACAGGTGGCTCAAGGACTCGAGGTTTCTGACGCGGAGTTGGTAGAAGTAGCTATTCGGCCATCCTCGCCTCTGCAGTCTGTCATTGCACCAAAGTCTATCCCGCAGCAACAGCCACGCAAAGATTTTGATCTTCCCCGACGCCCAGGCCTTCCAGATGAGTTGATCAAAGTTGGTGGCCATCCTGCCTTGGAACTGCGCCTGGTATGCAGAGTTAGCCGAGTACATCCCCGTGCTCAAAAGCTTCCAACTGAGGGTGTCCGGCTCACCTGGTCGAGCAGGCTGTCCCGAACGCTGCAGCTCTCGGTGCAGGCTCAGGACCTCATCGAGGAGGTGCTGGTTTTGTCCGTGGGCAAGATCGTTGATCCAGGTGTCATCTTCCATTGCTTCCTGGACAGTTCTATGCTTGCGTCGTGAGTGGATGTAGAGTCGGGGGAAGCGCTGCGATAGAGTTCCATGTCCCAGCCACGGGGACAGCCAGAAAGATGCCCGCGTCCCGTCTCCGTTCGTCACCTTAGTCGATGCCGAGAAGAGAGCCCTGTCCGCGTCGTCGCATGGTAGCTCGGGCCCCACCAGGGCCTTTCCAGGTGGTGCCATGCGATCCATAGCCAGCGCAGCCGGAGCGCTCGGCCAGAACGCTGGAGGTCGGGGATGCCGAGGCCCCCCTACTCCGTTGGGGCACACACCGTCGGCCAATTCACCTTGCAACTGGCCCCAGTGATCTCCTCATCTTGTCTCCAAAGGAAGTGCCGCCTGCACTTGTCGATCTCCCGTAGTATCTTCTTCGGCAGGCGGAGGACGGTGAGCGCGAAGGTTGGCATGGCGCTCAGCATGTAGCGTACCAGCACTCGTGGCCCCGCCATCGGCAGCAGTTTGCCTTTCCATCCTGCAAGTCTCGCCTTGATTCGATCGATGATAAACTGGAGGTGAACGAGGCGTAGACAGCCCGTGGTGACCGAAAGCCCTAGGTATCTAATGGGGAAGGGGGCGACAGAGCCAGCAAAACCCTACAGCACCTCTCCCATGTTGATGTTTTCACAGCGGATGAGGGAGACCGTGGACTTGGCCGGGTTGATGCAGAGTTCGGTAGCCTTTCCAAAATCATCCAGGATGCGCAGCAGGGAGTTCAACTCGCCTTGGCTAGGTTTTAAGAAGATGACGGCGTCGTCGGCGTAGAGGCTGACCCGTAGCGTGAGATCGCGCCCCGGGAGGCGGTGGAGGAGCTGCTGGTCCACCGCGATGGCGATAAGGTGGTGCAGCGGGTCGATCGCTAGGATGAAAAGGAAGGGGGACAGCGGGTCGCCTTGCCGCAAACCCCGTAGGTGGAGGATTCTAGGGCTTGCCGTGCCGTTTAGGGAAACCGAGGAAGAGGCCGTGGCAAGAAGGCGCGCTACCCAGTCCCGCCAGCGTGCGCTAAACCCTAGCTTCTGCATCAGCTCGAGAAGATACTCCCAGGAGACGGTGTCAAAGGATTTCGCTATGTCTATCTTCATTAGAAGGCACGGTGTTTTGCGGCGATGCAGGGCCCTGACGGAGTTTTGCACGTAGAGGAAGCTGTCGTGGATACATTTCGACTTCAGGAATGCCGTCTGCGTAGGTGAGATGATTGTGCCGATGACGGAGGCAAGCCTAATGGAGAGGACCTTGGAGATGAGCTTGGCGATTGAATGGATCAGGCTGATGGGCCTGTAGTCCTTGATCTCCGTCGCCCCGTCCTTCTTAGGCAGAAGGATGATCATCGCGTTGTTGATCACAGACATGTCTCGCCCTGCTAGGTTGTAGAACTGATAGAAGGCTGCCATGACGTCGTCCTTGATGATGGGCCAGCAGGAGTGGAAGAACGAGCCGTTGAAGCCGTCTGGCCCCGGCGATTTTTCTTGTGGAGATTTGCAGATTGCCGCCCACACCTCCTGTTCGGAGAACGGATTGTCGAGTCCGGCCGCGGGCAAGGTTGGCAAGCGGACGGTGTTCTAGTTGACAGTGCAAGAACGAGGTGTCGCCGTCCCCATGGTGGATTTGAAGTGCTCATGGATGATCTGCTCCTTGTCATCGTGGGAGGTGACGATGGCGTCGCCACTGTGGAGGGCATGGATGAATTTTTTCTAGCGTCTGGAGTTGATTTTGGCCTGGAAGAAAGCCGTCTTGGCATCGCCCGCACGGAGCCAGGTGACCCTCGAGGCTTGCCGTTTGCGAGCTCTGTCGATCGTGGCTAGACCTAGTATGCGCAGCTTGAGCTGCTTCCGCAGTTGTAGCTCCTCGCTGGACAGCTGCCTGCGCTCCTGGGCTATGTCAAAACGTAGGATAATCTCGTTTTTCATGTGCATCTGGAGTCTCGTCTCACTGAAGAAGCCCTTCGCCCAGATTTTCAGGTCTTTTCCGTTCTAAGCAGCTTGGTATTGAGACGCTGGAAGGCACAGTTGGAGGCTACGGGGCGGTTCCAAGCGCGTTGGACCGTCGTGTGGAAGCGGGGAAAGCAAGGCTAGAAGGATTCGAAGCGAAACCGGGCCACGCGGCGAGGCGCAGAAGCTTCAGACAGCAGTAAGGGGCAGTGGTCGGAGCACAATGTTGAGGCAGCATGGAGAAGATATGACGGGAACATGGAGCTCCAGGCCATATTGCAGAAGAACTTGTCTATGCTAACTAAGGTTGGTGCCGTCCGCTCATTACTCCATGTGAATCTTCTGTTCTTGCATTTGATCTCTTTCAGGCCAGCGGCGTCGATAGCATTCCTGAATTTGCCCATGATTCTGCGGTTTATGGTGTTGTTGTTCTTGTCTCGCGCCTCGTAGATGAGGTTGAAATCGCCATTGATGAGCCAGGGGGCGTCTGCTGGAGGTGCAGCTCGCGATAGCTCAGCCAGGAACTCGTCCTTCCTCCCATCGTTGACGGGGCCGTACACCGTTGTCATCCAAAAGGAGATAGCCGTTGCCGCCAGGGTGATCTTGGCCGTGATGGAGAAGTGGCCAATGGCGTGGGATTGCATGTCCACGCGGCTTGTGTCCCAGAAAATGGCCGCACCACCATGGGTGCCATCCGCCGGGAGGACGACGCAATCAGCTAGTCTGCATCCGCCCACCTCCCTAACTAGCGATCTATTCCACTCGTCGATCTTTGTTTCTTGCAGGCAGAGGAGGGCCAGTTTGTGCGTTTCCGCTGCCTCGCAAACTATGGCTCGCCGGGCTGGCGAATTGAGCCCACGTACATTTCAGCACATGATTTGCAGGTTCGTGTCAATCATGGGGAAACGGGTGCATGCTCCGACGACTAAGACTACTAGAAATCAAAGATAGGTACACCACCATCGGCCCGAGGCGTTGCCGGCGGCCACCAATAGGCCCCAAATTCCGCCGGCGATCGACTATGCCCCTGCTACGAGAGTGCCCTGGACAGTTACAGTACATGGAGAAACCTAACTCTACCCAGCAGCGTGCTGGGCGTCGCCGGAGGCTACAACTACTGGGGGAAGCTAACATGGGGAAACAGCGGCCTGTGCGGCCTCTCCGTCTTGTCCGTGCATGCCCGCAGTGATCTTGAGGGCAGCGACGTCGAGGTTGGTGAGCCTGGCAATGGCCTTGATGTCGGAGTCGGAGAGTGGTTCGTCAAAGCGGCGGATCAGGGCCTATGCTGCCTTGGTCGTCATGGTCTCCTTCGGCCTGAGGATTGCCAGGCCATGCATGATGTGAAGCGTGGCTCTCTGGCTGACCGGGACGCTGGATGGGTTGGCCACCTGTCGAGCGCTCTGTCGGGTTGGCGGGGCCGCGTGCCTGGAGCGAGCCAGCATCTTGGCGCGAGCCGGGGCCTTCCCCAGCACGGAAGGCACAGGGGCTGTGAACAGCTGGCTCGCCGGAGCGCTGCCCGCGTCCGAGAGCTGCAGGTGGCACACATGGGATGTGACTGCGCCAAGCTGCAGGGAATGCGTGGTGGACGCCCTGGGGGTGTGCTGGGCGAGGGAGAGGGTTGGGCCCATGTCAATGCCATCGTCGAGGTTGCTGGCCGCTTAGTGCTCTCCGCGAAGCAGAGGGGCTTGTCAACGGTGGCCGCCATAGCCTTGTCGACCGCGGCCCTCCTCGGGTCCACCCGAGGCGGAGGGGGCAGCTCCTTGCCCACCTCGTTGAAGAACGCTGCCACCGGGTCGCCGCCAGTCGATGGCCCGCCCGATTCCCGTGGCAGCGGCCAGGGTGGCGCCAGCAGTGGGTTGCACGATGCAGCGGCCGTCCTAGAGGAAGACGCAGCCCGGGACCCGGCCCCGCCTGACTTGGCGGCATGGCCCTGGCGTGCGTCGCGGGGGCGGCTCCGGCTGTGCCGGGAGGTAGGTGTACTACTGCGGTGGCTCTCCGTGGGGGGAGCGCGACCGGCTCCTTGCCGCGGCCTCGCCCCAGCAGCGTGTCCTTCCAGGACCGTCTTTGGTTGTCGTCGCCGTCGTGGCTGTGTCTATGGCCCGCCGATGGCATGCCCTTGCAGCCCGAGGATGCCACCTGCGCGGGATGGCGCATGCGCGGCCCTGAGTCTTGCGATGGCCTGCCGTCCTCGACGCCTGCCACCCAGCCAACGACAAGTGGGAAGCGCGGGTACGGGCAGTCGTCATCATCGGAGGATGGGAGCCCGCTCTGGCCCGAGTGCGAGGAGCGGGGGGAGAGCGGCGTCCAGTCCTCAGCGCGATCAATGTGCACCAGCACATCCCAACAAAGCAGGTTGGGGGGGGGGGGAGTGCGACCGCCCTGCTCGGCAGCGAGAAGCTGAGCATCTCCACCACCTTCTCGGCCCCTCGCGCGTGCTTCCACAACGTCCTCTTGGTGAGGATGTGGTGGAGCTGCCACACCCACACCCCAGACGGCGAAAAGCTTCGTGTCCGCGCGCTCGAAGGTGCGGCTGTCGAGGCGGTCGATGATCACCTTGTCGCCCAGCGCCTCCTTTGCGCCCTCCAGGGTCCACAGCTGCATCGGCAGCTTCTCCATGACGACACGGACGTGCAGCATCCAGGTGTCGTGGATCGCGTGCGTGTCCTCCCTCCACGGCTCCAGGAGGAAGGAGACGCCGTCCACGATGATCGAGCCGCGTCGGACGACGAGCTCCTTGTGCGCCAGCATGGTGAGGTGGATGAAGAAGTCTTCAGGATCGTGGCTGGTGACGCGGAGAAGGTGCGAGGGGATCTGAAACTCCCGCTCGATGGCCCGACCGATGGAGAGGGGGTTGGCCGCGTGCAGCTTGCTCATCGCGGTGACCACCACCGCATGCTACTGCAGTAGGAAGACCTGCTGCTCCATCTCCGGCGTGGAGGCGATCACCATGTGGCTGGAACGAGGCCGGCGCCCGTGGTCGATGTAGGGAGGGTTCGCCGGGGCCATCGGTGGCGGAGGAGGGCTGGCGGGGAACACAAGCCGTTCCCGCACCGGACAGGCCTGCCGCACGCCCACACTCCGGCCGCTCTTGCTCTTGGGGCACTCCCTGCCAAAATGGCCTAGCCGCTTGCAGATGATGCAGTGGAGGGGATCGTGGCAGTCGACGCGGCGGTGGTGGGGGCTGAGGCACCGAAAGCAGAGGCCCTTGAATCTCCTTAAGAAGGCCTCGCGCCCCGGCGAGGGAGAGACGCGCCCAGATCCGGGCCCGCGGGGGCGCCCTTGGTTGCCTGGCGGGCGCTTGCCGGCCTTCTTGTTCTTGCGGGACTGGTAGTGCGTCCATCCCTCATCAATGGCGGTCGGCCCCGAAACGGGCGGCGAGGAAGGCACAACTACAATGGATCGAAGTCGGGGCTGCTCTGGCGGGGGTGGCGCGTCGAGAGCCAGCGGTCCGAGCGAGGGAGCACCCTCGAGGTCAGCACCACGCTGCAGGATTTGCGGGGGCATCCCCCACACTAGAGCAGCCGGAGATCGGGGAGAGGTAGGTACCGTGGATGAACTAGGGGATCCAGATCCGCCCCCCATCCTGGAGCATTGATGGGTGGCAGGTGGGGAAGCGGGATCCCAGGACGGAGACAGGGCCGGCATGGGCGGCAGCGGCCACCCGGGCAGGGCAGCAGCGAAGGGGGCGGTGGCCGCCGCGGCTGGAGTGGCTAGCGGCGCGGGAGCGAAGCGGAGCAGAGGCTAGCCTAGCGGAGCGGTTCTCTTGTCTGTCGGTGCTTAATTTGTCTGGAAGGAATGCACCATATGATGCATTCACTAGATAGCACTTTCTAGGGAGTAACTGCAAACATCGCTCTGTCCTAGCAAAAACACATGCAATTCCCATAAAGAAGATTGTCAACCTATACCCTATCTAAAGATGTACAATAAAGATGTCCAAACTCTTTTATCAGCTTATTAGAGCAAACCCCAACACGGCGACCCAAACAGACACACGTTTTGTCTGCTTTTCGTCCGTTTGGGTCGGCCAGACGGGCATGCGCGTCTGCATTTTCATATGGATCGGTTTGACCGCCCAACGGAAGGCGAACCCAAATCTGTCAGTGCAAAAAAAGCTCATAGGAATAGACATAATTAAACATTAAAGTGGTCGGTCTTCCACTTAAATCTAATTAAACATTAATTAAAAACATAAAACAAGTCTACGCCCGCATGCTGCCCTAGACGTCCTCCGCCTTGCCTTTGCCCATCGCCGTCGATGAAGACGGGAGCAGGGCCAGCCCACCCGAACGCCGCTTCGTACGCTGCCAGGACAACCTCCTTCGGCGTCTGCTGGGGCGCCGACATTGCAGCTCGCCGGGCGCGCTCCTCCTCCTCCTCCTCAAGCCGCAGCGCCTCTGCGTCGCGGTGCAGCAGCTGCTCCCAGAGCATCTGCCGCTCGCCATCGGCCTCCTCCTGGGCGAGCCAGTGCGCCTTCCAGCGCTCAAGGTGGGATGCCTCCTCCTCCGGCGTCGCGGCGTAGTGAACCGGAGGCGAGGGAGCACGAAGGGGGTGGGAGGGAGGGCAGATGTGGACGGAAGTGGATGAGCACCCCCCCTCCCGGCGTACGTGTGGGTTAAAAAACGACGCTTCCACTGGCTGACTAGTGGGCCTGGTGTCGATGGTCCTCATAAATTTGACGACGGGTGGTAGTTGGTTGGCCGCCAAGTGGGACCGCGGCGGACACCGAGGAAACGCGCGGTGCGTCCGCGCCGACGCATTTCAGGCGCAATTTTGTGTCGGAAATGGATCGGCGCAGACACGAAGCGAACGGCTTTTGGGAATGGGTCGACGCGTTGGGCTGGCGTTTTTGTCCGCGTTGATCCAAACGGACATGGGCGAACGAAATGGATCGCCCCGTTGGAGTTGCTCTTAGCCCTGGATGACCCCTTGCCCGGTCTGCCTGGCCCAAGGCGGCTGATTTGAAATTCTTGATCTTTTCCATTAATTACGTAATACTATGCATACTGTAGTACTAGTAGTACATTAGTTGACCTAACCTAGCTAATCAAATATGGCTGGACAAAACTGAGCTTACCACCTAACCACACAGAAAGCAAAGCCTTTCTTCTTTAATCACGGTAGGGTTGGAAAATTTCAGGATAGCTACCCCGCTAGTGGAACAAGCATCTCCTATAGCTAATCCTAAATTCCTAACACACTTGGAACTTGTGGGCACAGATAACTACAAACCTCTGATATGTTCTGACTTGGTCATTTGGACCAGTTTGCCATTGGCCGCACTTCATTTGGCAGCATGGGAAATGGAGACAGGTAGTATGAGATCATCCTGTTCACTATTTAATTCTAATAAAACAGAAACAGAAAAATAGAGTTCATCAGAAATGTTAGGTGTGTATACTCCCACAGTTCAGTAGAACCACAAAGGTCATGATTCATGATGCCATAAGATTGTACATATCACATATGAAAGTAATGTACAAATGGATAAGAGCATCCCTAGCAGTTCCACTAAAACTACGTCCCGCAAATATCGTTTAAAGGCCGCCTGTAAATCCGGTACCGCGAGTCCTCCGGCGGAACAGATCCAGTAAAATCGTCCCGCAAATGTTTTGCGCGGCGAGTTTACGGGGTCTGTTCCACGCGGAGGCCTCGCTACTGCAAATTTTCCGGAGCTTTGCAAATTCTTGATTTTCAACAATATGAACTTAATAGAATCATAATATAAATAAAACCTATAAATATAAATGGTCCAAAAGGCAATTCACAATACAACAATCGTCTTCATTACAACAAAATGTTTAAGTTCAGACAATTAATACAACAACAAATTGCTCAAATCACACACAAATACATATGGAATTTATTAAATTAAAATGGGAGTCTATCTCCCATAGAGCCGCCACTGGTGCTCAACAAGATCATCATAGAGCTGTTAGTGTGAAGCACTGCTCTCAATCTCCGGCAAGTGTGAAGAAATACATTGATCTCATCTGCATCCCTGGCAGGCTTCACACGACTACCAACATTATCATAATAAAGTTATAAGTTCAAATCCCTCTCATCCTCGATGATCATGCTGTGTAAAATTAAACATGCAGCCATGATGTTTCTGGGGGATTTCTTATCCCGGATGCAAGCAGGACCTCGAACAATGGCAAACCGAGCCTGCAACACACCAAATGCCCCTTCAATATCCTTTTGGCATGCTTCTTGTGCTTCAGAAAAAAATTATGCTTCTTGGTTTTGGGGTCACTTATGGTCTTCATAAATGTTGACCATGGAGGATAAATACCGCCGCTAAGATACTACCTCATGGTACAGTCATGGCCATTGACGGTATAGTTGCAAGCCGGAGTTTTTCCACTAGTTAGTTTGAGCAAAAAGATGAGACCGTTGCACGACATTGATATCATTGAGAGACCCCGACAAACCAAAGAAGTAATGCCAAATCCATAAATCGTGTGAAACCATGGCTTCAAGCACAAGGGTAGGTTACATTTGTGGCCGGTGTATTGCCCTGCCCAAGCCACCAGGCAGTTATTCCACCTCCAATGCAATGCAATCAATACTCCCAAGCATGCCCCGCCATCCCCTTTCTTCATTCATTGCCATCAACTTCTTTGTGTCCTCATTTGGAGCTCGAAGATACTCCGGGCAAAAACCCGGATCATTGTCTTTGCAAACACCCGCAAGCATTTAATGGCGGTATCTTTTCCAATGCGAAGATATTCATCGGGTATAGTCGGCCGGACCGCCATATGCAATCACTCTCGTTGCCGCCGAGATTTTTTGATATGCACTAAACCCAAGAAAACCGGCAGCATTCCTCCGGCGAGTGAAAAAACGGCAATTTTGCTCGCAAGCCTCAACAATGCGAACAAAAAGAGACCCATGCATTTGATATCGCCTACGAAAAAATGAGCAGGATATGTCGCTACTGTTGGAAATATGCCCTAGAGGCAATAATAAAATGGTTATTATTATATTTCCTAGTTCATGATAATTGTCTATTATTCATGCTATAATTGTATTAACCGGAAACCGTAATACATGTGTGAATACATAGACCACAACATGTCCCTAGTAAGCCTCTAGTTGACTAGCTCGTTGATCAATAGATGGTTATGGTTTCTTGAACCATGGACATTGGATGTCGTTGGTAACGGGATCACATCATTAGGAGAATGATGTGATGGACAAGACTCAATCCTAAGCATAGCACAAGATCGCGTAGTTCGTTTGCTAGAGCTTTTCTAATGTCAAGTATCATTTCCTTAGACCATGAGATTGTGCAACTCCCAGATATTGTAGGAATGCTTTGGGTGTATCAAACGTCACAACGTAACTAGGTGGCTATAAAGGTGCACTACAGGTATCTCCGAAAGTGTCTGATGGGTTGGCATGAATCGGGACTGGGATTTGTCACTCCGTATGACAGAGAGGTATCTCTAGGCCCACTCGATAATGCATCGTCATAATGAGTTCAATGTGACTAATGAGTTAGCCACGGGATCATGCATTACGGAACGAGTAAAGAGACTTGCCGGTAACGAGATTGAACAAGGTATGGGGATACCGACGATCGAATCCCGGGCAAGAAACATACCGATAGACAAAAGGAATTGTATACGGGATTGATTGAATCCCCGACATCATGTTTCATCTGATGAGATCATCGTGGAACATGTGGGAGCCAGTATGGGTATCCAGATCCCGCTATTGGTTATTGGCCGGAGAGGTGTCTCGGTCATGTCTGCATGGTTCCCGAACCCGTAGGGTCTACACACTTAAGGTTCGGTGACGCTAGAGTTGTTATGGGAAATAGTATGTGGTTACCGAAGGTTGTTCGAAGTCCCAGATGAGATCCTGGACATGCCGAGGAGCTCCGGAATGGTCCGGAGGTGAAGATCAGTATATTGGACAAAGAGTATTGGAGTCCGGAATTGTTCCGGGGGTACCAGGTGATGACCAGCGTGTCCGAAAGGGGTTTCGGAGGCCCCGGCAAGCGTCGGGTGGCCTTATGGGCCAAGGGGAAGGGGCACATCAGCCCACTAAGGGGCCGAGCGCCCCTCCCACCCCATCTCACGTAACCTGGAGAGGTGGGGGCGCCACCCCTAGAACAGCCGCCCCTCCCGGCTTGGAGGGGCAAGTTTCCTAGGGGGTGGGGGCGCCCAAACCAATCTAGGGTTTCCTCTGGCCGCCACCCCCTCCTCTAGATCCATCTAGAGGGGCCGGCCCCTCTCTCCTTCCCCCTATATATAGTGAGGGGGTGGGAGGACAGCCACACCCTTCCCTTGGCGTAGCCCCTCCCTCCTCATACATCTCCTCCTCCTCCGTAGTGCTTGGCGAAGTCCTGCTGGAGAACCATGAGCTCCACCACCACCACGTCGTCGTGCTGCCGGAGCTCTCCCTCAACTTTTCCTCTCCCCTTGCTGGATCAAGAAGGAGGAGACGTCCCCGGTCTGTACGTGTCTTGAACGTGGAGGCGCCGTCCGTTTGGCGCTAGAACGGATCTTCCACGATTTGAATCGCCGCGAGTACGACTCCATCAACCGCGCTCTAGTAACGCTTCCGCTTAGCGATCTTCAAGGGTATGAAGATGCACTCCCTCTCTCTCTCGTTGCTAGTATCTCCTAGATTGATCTTGGTGACACGTAGGAAAATTTTGAATTATTACTACGTTCCCCAACAGCCACCTCGGCGAAATAGTCCTTCATGAGCATCTTGTCGCCGAGAGCTCGGTTGCACGGAATGCAAAGCCGGCTAACCATGGATCCGCGACGCTTTCTCTTCGGGCTCTTCTCAAATTTGTGCACTAGATGCAACAACAATAGGTTGTTGACATCGTCATCCAAAATCATCTCCTCTATGTCGGTATCATCCGACGAAGACGACGACGAAGAACTCCAAGCATCCATCTAAAAAATAAATGCACACCTATGTTTTTTCCTAAATCTCGCCGGTCGGAATTGAATTAACAAATTGTAGTCAACTTACCTTCCCCGACTGGAATAAAGTGAGCCGCCCCTTTCTAGCCGGAGCAAATCGGCCAACCTCTTCTTCACCACGGCCCCAAATCCGCGATGCCGGCGCGTGCGGCTATCGCTCGGGTCTGCCCACTACAAGGACGCACGGGAAGCTCCGATGCGGATCCATGGCAGCGGCGGCCGCCGCGAAAAAAAATGGGCAACCCCGGCCTCCAAAATTGGTGGAGAAGGTGCAGTGGGGAAGGGCACGCGAGCTAAAACTTCTTTTGTGCCAACGAGCGGGAGGGATAGGGGAACCAGCAAAAAGAGTGAGGTAAACCGTAGATATGGCGGACTCAGCCCAAAATTTGCAAGATTCCCCCAAAATATTTAAAGGATGGCCGATTTTACCGGATCTATCCGGACGGAAAAAACGTCCACGTCTGCTATATATGCCTCATCGTCAACGACAACTTCTCCTCCCACTGAAAGCGCATCGCCGGAAATTCTGAAATAAATCCAGGAATAATGCGGATACCACCGTCCCTCTAGCCATCCAACCACATGTTGGTTTGCTATAGTGGATCGGTTATTTTAGAGGATCTGCTAAGATGCTCTAAGCAATATAGTTCAATACTTGCAGTTATAAAAAAATAGTCCTTATTACACATGTAGGGACAGCCAATATTTTGCCCACATTTGCCACAGCTGTGGCTGTGGCAGCTAATTGGGGGGATGTTTCTGTGAAAGAAACCATCAGTAAGGGCCTACTACTGGAACCTAAGTAATTCAGGGCATATTGTAACGCCCTCGATTCAATCGTACACTAATCATACACGCAAATGTGTACGATCAAGATCAAGGACTCACGGGAAGATATCACAACACAACTCTAGACACAAATTAAAATAATACAAGCTTTATATTACAAGCCAGGGGCCTCGAGGGCTCGAATACATCAGCTTGAATACAAACGAGTCAGCGGAAGCAACAATATCTGAGTACAGACATGAGTTAAACAAGTTTGCCTTAAGAAGGCTAGCACAAAAGCATCTACAATCGAAAAGGCAAGGCCTCCTGCCTGGGAGCCTCCTAACTACTCTTGGTCGTCGGCGTCCGTCACGTGGTAGTAGGCACCCTCGGGGTAGCAGCAGTCGTCAAAGGTGGCATCTGGCTCCTGGACTCCACCATCTGGTTGCAACAACCAGAAAGAAGAAAGAAGGGGGAAAAGGGGGGAGCAAAGCAACCGTGAGTACTCATCCAAAGTACTCGCAAGCAAGGATCTACACTACATATGCAACATTATCAAAGGAAGGATGTATATGTGAACTGGGCTGCAGAAATGCCAGAATAGAGAGAAGGTCTAGTCCTATCGAAGACTAGCATCTTCTGGAAACCACCATCTTGCAGCAAACAGGAGGGAGTAGAGTAGCATAAAGTAAAGAGGTAGTAGTGTTATCAACCTCGGCCAGTGATCCTTTCTCGACTCCCTGCGAGAAAGCAATCCCAGAGCCATACTATCCAATTATCATCACAATCAAATCCTCATCACCATCCAGTTCTCATCAGAAGTATCCAGTTCTAGTTGTATCGATCGGGATACAACTCCAAGTGTCCGTTACCGTAGGACAGGCTATGCATAGATTAGTTTCTTCCCTGCAGGGGTGCACCAACTTACCCACCACGCTCGCTTAACTCCGGCCGGACACACTTTCCAGGGTCATGCCCGGCCTCGGCCAAACAATACGCCGCAACCCGACCTAGACTTAACAGAGAGGTCAGCACGCCGGACTAAACCTATGCCCCCAGGGGTCATGGGCCATCTCCCCGGAAACTCCTGCACGTTGCGTACGCGGCCGGTGAGCAGACCTAGCTACCTCCTTCAACAAGGCAGGCGCTTGCGCAGTCCAACCCGGCGCGCGCCACTCAGTCGCTGACGTCTATTAAGCTTTGGCTGATGTATACGACGCAGAACGCCCATACTATGCCCACGTGATGGTTAGTGCTATCAGGCCAGAGGCCCCTCGGATCAAATATCCAAATCGTAGTGGATTAGGAACGCGCGGTAACAAGCAGAGACTCACGAAAGATGCGACCCCGTTGCCCCGTCTCGAGGGCTTGCGGCAAGGGCTAGGAATGCCCGGCCACGACTCGTAATTATCTCGCGGGCACCCTCCAGGTCAACCCGTCTCCACATCACTTTCCAAGTAACAGTTGTAAAGTCCAAGTATCCGTGTGTCCAAACATCAAGAGGAAAACCCAAGGAATCACCCTCGGTGGGTTCCACTCAATGTAATCATCAAGGTGAACGTAGAGGAATCACCCTCGAGGTTCACACTTGAGGGGTTGCACGACAGAGCCGTATCGGAAGTGGTTAAGGAGGAAATCACCCTCGATGACCACGACCGAATAGCTACACTATAGGTTAACATCAGAAGTGCTGTAGAGGTCTCACCCTCGGCACTCAATAGTAACACTACAGAGTCGAGCAACGAAGGGGCGTGATGTGACGTGAGGTGTCGGGTCCTGGTCTTCGATCCCGTTGATCGGGTCTTCAATGATGAAGCAGGGGCAACAAGGACAAGGTGGGGGTCACTGATGGATCACTAACCAACCTATACTAAGCAGTTTAGGATAAGCCGGTAAGGTAACAATAAGCAGGTTACAAAAGCAGGCTATGCATCAGAATAGGAGCAAACAATAACAATAGCAAAATCTAATGCAAGCATGAGAGAATGGAATGGGCGATATCGGGATGATCAAAGGGGGGGCTTGCCTGGTTGATCTGGCAAGGAGGGGTCGTTGTCGACGACGTAGTCGATCACCGGGGCATCAGCGGCCTCGGGGTCTACCGGAGAGAAGAGGGGGAAGAAACAGTAAATATAAAAGCAAACATAGCATCACAAAGCATAACGTGGCAATAAGTTGTGCGGGGTGACCTAACGTAGGCTACACGATATAGGTGAAGGGGGAATTCAACCGGGAATGTTTCCCGGTTCCGGACCTGTGTCAGACAGATGACCGGAGGGGGAAAGTTCCATGTTCAGCATGCTAGGGGCATGTGACAGATGAACGGACCGCATATTCGGATTCGTTGGATTTTTCTGAGCAACTTTCATATAGAAAACATTTTCATCCGAGTTACGGTTTATTTTCTATGATTATTCAAAGATTAAAGCATTTTCTGAAATTATTTAAAATAATAGAAAAGATAAAATGACGTCAGCATGACGTGCTGATGACGTCAGCAGTCGACAGACTGGATGACCAGGTCAAACTGACCCATGGGACCCACCTGTCATTGACAGGGGGCTAACAATGGGTTATTTTAATTGAACATGGGTTAGTTAGCAGTTGGCCCCCACATGTCAGTGACTAATTAGTCTAACAAGTTAATTTTACTTATAAAAATGTTTAATTAGCCTAATTATGGGTGTGGGCCCCATTAGTCAGTGGTTTGGGGAATAGCATCCCGCGTTGACCGTGGTCAACGCGGTCAAACACAGGCGCAGGGGCCCACTGTCAGCGGCACTGGGCGGGACCCACCGCTGCCAGGTCAGCGTGGCGGCCGGAGCAACACCGGCGGCCATTTCCTGCGGCGGCGCGGCTCGGGATCCACCGGAAAATGGCCATAGGCCATCATTTTGGACGCGGATGGCCGCGTTCGAACGTGCACGAGACGGCACATCCAGCGGTGGCACTAGCACGACCGGAGATGGACTAAAATGACGGCGGCGAGCAGCGAGGCGGACGCCGGAGATCGGGCAGCGACGGAAACAGAGCTAGAGGGCGCAGGGAGACGAGCTAGAGGCTCGGGCGGCACCAGGGAGACGCCCTGAGCACGCTCGTGTGCTCGGATGAGCATGACGACGCCCACAGCGACGACGGTGTGCTATGCGGCGGAGCTGAGCTCGGCCATGGCGGACGCGGTGGCTACGGGGGCGCACGAGTCCAGGGGAGCGAGGGAAGGGGAATAGGGGCTCACCGCGCGGCGCAAGAAAGGCCCGTGGTAGTTTAGGAGCAGCAGGAGTCTACGGTGTTCGTCGGGGAAGAAGGGGATCGCCGGCAACCCGAGGAAGACGACGACGTGGTCGGCGACGCAGAGCTCCTCGGCTCCTTCCAGCGGCTTCAGAAGACGCGGCAGTCCACGGCGATGCCGAGGAGCACGGCCAGGCCGCGTCGAAGGCACGGTGGCCGCGGAGATGACGAAGACGCGGCGGCGATGGCGCTCGGAGCAGATGGAGAGAGCTCGAGAGGGGATCTGGTGGGGAGAGGCAGAGGCAGAGAGGGCGAGGGGAATCTAGGAGTGGGTGGAGGTAGGTGGGGGAGGTCTCGAGGAGCCGGAGGGGGAGGCTCTTATCCACCCGCGGCGTTGCCGGCGAGGTGGTCGGGCGGCGACGAGCCCCTGTAGCGGCGCGCACCGGGGGAACAGGAGGGAGGGGAGAGCGACCGGGGAGGGGGCATGGGCCGGCCTAGCTAGGCCAGCTAGCACGGGTGGGCCGAAGCCCAAGTGGGGCAGGGGCTTTCTCTCCCCTCTGCTTTTTTCCTTTTCTCCTTTTCTTTTCTCTTTTTTTAGCAACTTTTGCCTCTGCTTTTAGCCACTATTGACTTTACAAAAATTATGCCACTGGCCAAAACAATTTCAAATAATGATTGGGCACTGCCAAAAAAGATTGTGAGGCTTTAGAAATAGTTTGCCATTTTTATAAATTAAAAAGGCATTAAATTTATTTCTTAGGTCACTGTTTTAAGTAGCTTAGGCCACTTAAACCTTTTGCAAAAAAAGTTGGTTCACCACCAATATTAGTTGTGGATTATTCTGCACATGATGAACATTTTTGTTTTCATGTCTGAGCATTTTGAATTTCACACAAAATTTGAATTTGAATTCAACTGTAATGTGAAAGAACATGAGACAATAATGATCAGGCACATGTTTAGCAAAAAAAGATTAACTTAACCCCAGGGGTTACTGTAGCATCATTACACCGGGGTGTTACAACTCTCCTCCTCTAAAAGAAATTCTCGTCCCGAGAATTAAGAGGTAGAAGGGAAAAGATCGGGGTATTCAGCCCGGAGGTTATCTTCGCGTTCCCAAGTGGCTTCCTCTTTAGTATGATTCGACCATTGCACCTTGAGGAACTTAGTAACCTTCTGGCGGGTTCGACGTTCAGCTTCTTCAAGAATGCAGATCGGATGCTCTTTGTAAGTGAGATCATCTTGAACTTCAATCAATTCCGGATCCACTTCACGTTCCGGATCCTTGAAGCATCGACGAAGTTGCGACACATGGAAGACGTCATGAACGTGAGAGAACTGAGGTGGCAACTCCAGTTGATAAGCCACCAGTCCACGACGGGCGAGAATACGGAAGGGACCAATGTAGCGAGGAGCTAACTTTCCCTTGACTCCGAACCGATGAGTGCCTCTCAAAGGAGTGACACGCAGATAAGCTTGTTCACCAGGTTGATAAGTTGAACCCCAGTGTTTCCGGTCATAGTTGCTCTTCTGGCGGGATTGGGCCGCCTTGAGATTATCCCGGACAATGCGAACCTGCTCTTCAGCTTGTTGAATAATGTCCGGACCAATGAGTGCTCGTTCCCCAGTTTCTGACCAATTCAGAGGGGTTCGGCACTTACGTCCATAAAGCACTTCAAAGGGTGCCATCTTCAAGCTGGCTTGATAGCTGTTGTTATAAGAGAACTCCGCATAAGGGAGAGATTCTTCCCACTTCTTGCCGAAAGAAATAACACAAGCTCGAAGCATGTCTTCAAGAATTTGATTGACTCGCTCGACTTGGCCTTGGGATTGGGGATGATAAGCAGTGCTCCAGGTAATATGAGTTCCCATTGCCTCTTGGAAACTATCCCAGAACTTAGAAGTGAAAATACTGCCGCGGTCTGAACTGATCTCCTTCGGAATGCCGTGGAGTGACACAATTCGGGAGATATACAAGGTTGCCAATTGACTAGCAGTGATAGTCTCCTTGACTGGCAGAAAGTGAGCAACCTTCGAGAATTGGTCGATGACGACAAAGATAGCATCGTTACCTTTCTGAGACTTGGGAAGGCCAGTGACGAAGTCCATTTGGATCTTATCCCACTTCCATTCAGGAATCGGAAGCGGTTGTAGAAGTCCAGCCGGTTTCTGATGTTCTGCTTTGACGCGACGACAAACGTCACATTCTTCAATATATCGAGCAATGTCTTGCTTCATCTTAGACCACCAGTACTTCTGACGGATGTCAAGATACATCTTGGTACTTCCCGGATGAATAGAGAGAGGGGTGTCATGCGCTTCTTTCATCACCTTCTCTGTCATAAGCTCGAACCGGGGTACGACAATGCGATCTCTGAAGTATAAGGTTCCATCTTCACCAAGTGAGAAATCTCTGGATTTCTCTAAGGCAAGATCCTTTTTCATCAGATCAACATGAGCATCTTTGGCTTGAGCAGACTTGATTGCTTTCAGAAGAGTTGGTTCCAAAACAAGGTTATTCAGAGAACCCTGTGGAACTAGTTGAAGGTTCAGCTTGCATAGCTCTTCATAAAGGCGGGGTTGAGCTTTGTAGACCTGGTGATTATTGCAATAAGACTTTCGGCTTAGGGCATCGGCCATTACATTAGCCTTGCCAGGTGTATAAGATATACCGCAGTTGTAGTCAGCAATAGCTTCCATCCATCGCTGCTGACGGAGGTTCAGATCTGGCTGAGTAAACAGGTACTTCAGACTCTGATGATCAGTGAAGATCTCACAACGATTACCGAGAAGGTACTGTCGCCATAGTTTCAGTGCAAAGATAACCGCAGCAAGCTCAAGGTCATGAACTGGGTAGTTTTCTTCGTGAGGACGCACTTGACGGGAGGCATAGGCAATCACCCTGCGCTCTTGCATTAGGACGCAGCCTAATCCTTGACGTGAAGCGTCACAATAGATGACGAAGTCCTTGCGAGAATCAGGAGGAGCAAGCACTGGGGCAGAAGTCAGTTTATCCTTGAGTGCCTGGAAACTTTCCTGACATTTGTCTGTCCAATCGAACTTAACGCCTTTGTGAAGCAGATTAGTCAGTGGCTTGGCGATCTTAGAGAATTTCTCAACAAAGCGGCGACAATAGCTGGCCAGTCCGAGAAAGCTTCTGACTTGCTTGACAGTCTTCGGAGGGGTCCAGTCAAGAATAGCCTGAACGCGCTCTGGGTTGACGGCAATACCATCCTTGGAGATAACATGACCAAGGTAGGTGACTTCGGGTAACCAGAATTCACACTTGGAATACTTGGCATAAAGTTGATGCTCTCGAAGCTTCTCCAGAACAAGACGAAGATGTTCAGCATGTTCTTCTTTATTCTTCGAATATACCAGTATATCATCCAGATAGACTACGACGAACTTGTCGAGGTAATCCATGAATATATAGTTCATCAGACGAGAGAATGTAGCTGGAGCATTGGTTAAACCGAATGACATGACGGTGTACTCGTAAGAACCATAACGAGTCACAAATGCGGTCTTTGGAATATCCTCTTCACGAACACGGATCTGGTGGTAACCCAACCTCAAGTCGAGTTTAGAGAATATCGATGAACCAGCCAGTTGATCATACAGATCATTGATCCGAGGAAGGGGATATTTGTTTTGAATTGTAGCTTGGTTGATAGGACGATAGTCTTGGACCAAACGGTTCGTACCGTCCTTCTTCTTGACGAAGAGAGAAGGTGCTCCCCAAGCAGAGGAACTTGGACGAATGAAACCCTTGTGAAGAGATTTGTCGATTTCCTCCTTAAGCTCAAGGAGTTCATGAGGTGGCATCTTGTAGGGTCGTTTTGCAATAGGAACGGTGCCTGGTTTCAAGTCGATGACGAACTCGACAGCCCGGGCAGGGGGTATTCCTGGAAGTTCTTCTGGAAATACGTCTTGGAAGTCGCGAACGACTGGAATCTTTTCAATTCCCTCAAGAGGTGCCGCGTTCAACGCATTCAAAGCATAAAGTCGTGCTTCAGCGTTTTGAACAAGCTGAGCATGGTAGGTTACAATCTCATCTGAAGGATGTAGGAGGTGAACGACCTTGGTAGCGCAAACGATAGAGGCAGTATGCGCTTTCAACCATTCCATTCCCAGAATGAGGTCAATATTGGAAGACTCCAGAATAATGGGAGAAACAAGGAATTCCAACCCTTCAATTTCAACAGGAACGTCGCGACCAATCATGGTAGTTTGACATCGGCCCGCAGGGGTGCGTACCACTATCGGAGTGTTCATGGGCTCGCATCGAATGTCATGTGCGTAAGCAAAATTTTCTGACATGAATGAATGTGATGCTCCTGAATCAAACAAAACAGAAGCTGGTACTGAATTAACAAGGAGAGTACCCATCACAGTGGCAGGCTGGTCTTGAGCTTCATTCAGATCAACATGATTAGCCTGACCACGACCATAAGGTCTGGCATTGTTGTTATGGGGCTGATTGTTACGGTCAGTTGAAGACAGAGCCAGCTGATTCTGATTCTGAGGGCATTTCCTGGAGCGGTGACCTGGAAGGCCACACTTGAAGCACAGACCATCATTGGGATTGGGAGCAGAAGCTTGGGGTGGTACAGCCCGAAGGGGCTGCCTCTGCGGTTGAGGAGGCAGACGAGGTGCAACATAGGACTGTCTTGGTGCAGGTGCAGTTGGACGATACATGCTGTGGGGAATCCATATCCGACGCTTCTGCGCTGACGGGCCCGAAGATGGGCCAGCGTCACGGCTACGCCTGAGGGATCCCTGGTGTTCCTGAAGACCAGTCTCAACCTGAATAGCCTTGTTCACCAAGGTGGCGAAGTCGGCAAAGTCATGAACGAGCAATGCTAGCTTGATATCAGGGTGAAGTCCATCACGAAACTTCTCTTGCTTACGAGCATCAGTTGCAATGTCTTCTTCAGCATAACGTGACAAGTCCAGAAATTCCCGTTGATAAGCATCTACAGTCTTGTTGCCTTGGGTGAGGTTGCGGAACTCTCGCTTCTTCCTGTCCATGGTTCCCTGAGGAATGAAACGGGCACGGAAGGCAGCTTGGAAATCCGGCCAAGTAATGACCGTTCCAGCAGGTAGGGTACGCCTGTGGCTGTCCCACCATTGAGCAGCAGGACCCTTCAGAAAGAAAGATGCGAAGGTGACATAGCTGGCAGGGGCAACACTAGCAGACTCCATTTCATATGTGATGTCGCGGAGCCAGTCATCAGCATCAAGGGGTTGAGTTGAGCTGCGGTAGATAGTTGGGTTGAGGCGCATGAAGTCCTGCAGAGTTACTCGGGTTGGATGTTGATTCATGTTCGGACGAGGAAACTGAGCCATCATTCCTTCCATGAACTGGCGAGTTAACTCAAACTGTTGCCTCATTCCAGTAAAGAATTCAGGCGGTGGTGGGTCGTTGGCACCACAGCCACGACCAGCGGGTCTAACCATCCTGCTAACATGTAACAGGGGTAGTTCAGCATTGAGCATTTGCAAAGATAAGGATCATTCATGATGAAAACATGCATAATGAAGGAGGTACGATGGATTCCACTCCGTAGTCAACACGACAGGGTGTGCACTACTCAAAAAGCTATTCTAAGGAATAACTATGGCTTCATCCAACTTCGGGGTGAATGTGGTCACGGGATCCTAATGTTAGTAAATTCGTTTAACCCGAGTAGAAGAGAGTTCAGAGTCCCAGAGTATAGACGAGGAGTAAAAGATGCTAATACCACCCAATGGCGACGTGGGCCCGTAAGCCACACAACCAATGTTAGTAAAAGTTTTCAGTGACTAGACTCAACTTCGGCCAAGGAGTTGGAAAGGGGGCTACCTACAGGCAGTCGGCTCTGATACCAACTTGTGACGCCCTCGATTCAATCGTACACTAATCATACACGCAAATGTGTACGATCAAGATCAAGGACTCACGGGAAGATATCACAACACAACTCTAGACACAAATTAAAATAATACAAGCTTTATATTACAAGCCAGGGGCCTCGAGGGCTCGAATACATCAGCTTGAATACAAACGAGTCAGCGGAAGCAACAATATCTGAGTACAGACATGAGTTAAACAAGTTTGCCTTAAGAAGGCTAGCACAAAAGCATCTACAATCGAAAAGGCAAGGCCTCCTGCCTGGGAGCCTCCTAACTACTCTTGGTCGTCGGCGTCCGTCACGTGGTAGTAGGCACCCTCGGGGTAGCAGCAGTCGTCAAAGGTGGCATCTGGCTCCTGGACTCCACCATCTGGTTGCAACAACCAGAAAGAAGAAAGAAGGGGGAAAAGGGGGAGCAAAGCAACCGTGAGTACTCATCCAAAGTACTCGCAAGCAAGGATCTACACTACATATGCAACATTATCAAAGGAAGGCTGTATATGTGGACTGGGCTGCAGAAATGCCAGAATAGAGAGAAGGTCTAGTCCTATCGAAGACTAGCATCTTCTGGAAACCACCATCTTGCAGCAAACAGGAGGGAGTAGAGTAGCATAAAGTAAAGAGGTAGTAGTGTTATCAACCTCGGCCAGAGATCCTTTCTCGACTCCCTGCGAGAAAGCAATCCCAGAGCCATACTATCCAGTTATCATCACAATCAAATCCTCATCACCATCCAGTTCTCATCACAAGTATCCAGTTCTAGTTGTATCGATCGGGATACAACTCCAAGTGTCCGTTACCGTAGGACAGGCTATGCATAGATTAGTTCTTCCCTGCAGGGGTGCACCAACTTACCCACCACGCTCGCTTAACTCCGGCCGGACACACTTTCCAGGGTCATGCCCGGCCTCGGCCAAACAATACGCCGCAACCCGACCTAGACTTAACAGAGAGGTCAGCACGCCGGACTAAACCTATGCCCCCAGGGGTCATGGGCCATCTCCCCGGAAACTCCTGCACGTTGCGTACGCGGCCGGTGAGCAGACCTAGCTACCTCCTTCAACAAGGCAGGCGCTTGCGCAGTCCAACCCGGCGCGCGCCACTCAGTCGCTGACGTCTATTAAGCTTTGGCTGATGTATACGACGCAGAACGCCCATACTATGCCCACGTGATGGTTAGTGCTATCAGGCCAGAGGCCCCTCGGATCAAATATCCAAATCGTAGTGGATTAGGAACGCGCGGTAACAAGCAGAGACTCACGAAAGATGCGACCCCGTTGCCCCGTCTCGAGGGCTTGCGGCAAGGGCTAGGAATGCCCGGCCACGCCTCGTAATTATCTCGCGGGCACCCTCCAGGTCAACCCGTCTCCACATCACTTTCCAAGTAACAGTTGTAAAGTCCAAGTATCCGTGTGTCCAAACATCAAGAGGAAAACCCAAGGAATCACCCTCGGTGGGTTCCACTCAATGTAATCATCAAGGTGAACGTAGAGGAATCACCCTCGAGGTTCACACTTGAGGGGTTGCACGACAGAGCCGTATCGGAAGTGGTTAAGGAGGAAATCACCCTCGATGACCACGACCGAATAGCTACACTACAGGTTAACATCAGAAGTGCTGTAGAGGTCTCACCCTCGGCACTCAATAGTAACACTGCAGAGTCGAGCAACGAAGGGGCGTGATGTGACGTGAGGTGTCGGGTCCTGGTCTTCGATCCCGTTGATCGGGTCTTCAATGATGAAGCAGGGGCAACAAGGACAAGGTGGGGGTCACTGATGGATCACTAACCAACCTATACTAAGCAGTTTAGGATAAGCCGGTACAGTAACAATAAGCAGGTTACAAAAGCAGGCTATGCATCAGAATAGGAGCAAACAATAACAATAGTAAAATCTAATGCAAGCATGAGAGAATGGAATGGGCGATATCGGGATGATCAAAGGGGGGGCTTGCCTGGTTGCTCTGGCAAGGAGGGGTTGTCGTCGACGTAGTCGATCACAGGGGCGGCATCGGTCTCGGGGTCTACCGGAGAGAAGAGGGGAAAGAAACAGTAAATAAAAAGCAAACATAGCATCACAAAGCATAACGTGGCAATATGTTATGTCGGGAGTGACCTAACGTATGGCTACACGATAAAGGTGAAGGGGGAATTCAACCGGGAATGTTTTCCCGGTTCCGGACCTGTGTCAGACAGATGACCGGAGGGGGAAAGTTCCATGTTCAGCATGCTAGGGGCATGTGACAGATGAACGGACCGCATATTCGGATTCGTTGGATTTTTCTGAGCAACTTTCATATAGAAAACATTTTCATCCGAGTTACGGTTTATTTTCTATGATTATTCAAAGATTAAAGCATTTTCTGGAATTATTTAAAATAATAGAAAAGATAAAATGACGTCAGCATGACGTGCTGATGACGTCAGCAGTCGACAGACTGGATGACCAGGTCAAACTGACCCGTGGGACCCACCTGTCATTGACAGGGGGCTAACAATGGGTTATTTTAATTGAACAGGGGTTAGTTAGCAGTTGGCCCCCACATGTCAGTGACTAATTAGTCTAACAAGTTAATTTTACTTATAAAAACGTTTAATTAGCCTAATTATGGGTGTGGGCCCCATTAGTCAGTGGTTGGGGGAATAGCATCCCGCGTTGACCGTGGTCAACGCGGTCAAACACAGGCGCAGGGGCCCACTGTCAGCGGCACTGGGCGGGACCCACCGCTGCCAGGTCAGCGTGGCGGCCGGAGCAACACCGGCGGCCATTTCCTGCGGCGGCGCGGCTCGGGATCCACCGGAAAATGGCCATAGGCCATCATTTTGGACGCGGATGGCCGCGTTCGAACGTGCACGAGACGGCGCATCCAGCGGTGGCACTAGCACGACCGGAGATGGACTAAAATGACGGCGGCGAGCAGCGAGGCGGACGCCGGAGATCGGGCAGCGACGGAAACAGAGCTAGAGGGCGCAGGGAGACGAGCTAGAGGCTCGGGCGGCACCAGGGAGACGCCCTGAGCACGCTCGTGTGCTCGGATGAGCATGACGACGCCCACAGCGACGACGGTGTGCTATGCGGCGGAGCTGAGCTCGGCCATGGCGGACGCGGTGGCTACGGGGGCGCACGAGTCCAGGGGAGCGAGGGAAGGGGAATAGGGGCTCACCGCGCGGCGCAAGAAAGGCCCGTGGTAGTTTAGGAGCAGCAGGAGTCTACGGTGTTCGTCGGGGAAGAAGGGGATCGCCGGCAACCCGAGGAAGACGACGACGTGGTCGGCGACGCAGAGCTCCTCGGCTCCTTCCAGCGGCTTCAGAAGACGCGGCAGTCCACGGCGATGCCGAGGAGCACGGCCAGGCCGCGTCGAAGGCACGGTGGCCGCGGAGATGACGAAGACGCGGCGGCGATGGCGCTCGGAGCAGATGGAGAGAGCTCGAGAGGGGATCTGGTGGGGAGAGGCAGAGGCAGAGAGGGCGAGGGGAATCTAGGAGTGGGTGGAGGTAGGTGGGGGAGGTCTCGAGGAGCCGGAGGGGGAGGCTCTTATCCACCCGCGGCGTTGCCGGCGAGGTGGTCGGGCGGCGACGAGCCCCTGTAGCGGCGCGCACCGGGGGAACAGGAGGGAGGGGAGAGCGACCGGGGAGGGGGCATGGGCCGGCCTAGCTAGGCAGCTAGCGCGGGTGGGCCGAAGCCCAAGTGGGGCATGGGCTTTCTCTCCCCTCTGCTTTTTCCTTTTCTCCTTTTCTTTTCTCTTTTTTTTAGCAACTTTTGCCTCTGCCTTTAGCCACTATTGACTTTACAAAAATTATGCCACTGGCCAAAACAATTTCAAATAATGATTGGGCACTGCCAAAAAAGATTGTGAGGCTTTAGAAATAGTTTGCCATTTTTATAAATTAAAAAGGCATTTAATTTATTTCTTAGGCCACTGTTTGAAGTAGCTTAGGCCACTTAAACCTTTTGCAAAAAATGTTGGTTCACCACCAATATTAGTTGTGGATTATTCTGCACATGATGAACATTTTTGTTTTCATGTCTGAGCATTTTGAATTTCAGACAAAATTTGAATTTGAATTCAACTGGAATGTGAAAGAACATGAGACAATAATGATCAGGCACATGTTTAGCAAAAAGATTAACTTAACCCCAAGAGTTACTGTAGCATTATTACACCGGGGTGTTACACATATCAAGAATTCTGTATCAAGTAGCTCAAAACATCCAAACATGACATACATGCCCCTTCCCACGCATTCTCAAAGCAAAAGATAATAGTGCTGCAAGCGAAGCACAAACATGCAAACACAAGATTCGAAAGGGAAGAGAACAAATGAATATACCACTTACAACTCACCACAGGATGATATGTAACTTGACCAAAATTCACAGGAGATTTTCCAAACTTCTGTTAGACCTATAACAAGGGCAGTCAGTATATGAGCAACCGGCCCAAACTTTTAAGATGCTACTCTAGACTTGTACATCCACATAATGATTTAAACGACAACATGACCCATCAAAGGTGTTAAGACAATCTTGCTCTACCAGCAGCTGTTCTAGGCCTTCTCTTTTCCTGTAGAGGTTAGTATATGTAATGTCGATGCATGGATTGTTGTGCTTTGGTTGGGATCCTTCCCTCGGGCTGGTCCAGGCCTCCTGATGCTGTGTGAACGCTCCATATTACTCTTCAAAAACTTCTGCACAGGCTTAGGTAGGCGCGCAATCAATCGGGTTGAAGTAACAAGAAGTATCACCCCCGTAATAATGAAGAACCTGAAAGGAGAACCGACTCTTTAGTGTCCCTCACAGTAGCCAATTCTCAGAACTGAAGCTGAGGCCAGAGAGCACGGAGAGACAACACATTTGTTCAATACATTTCGTCAATAAAGAGGATATGACTCCTTACACGGTACACTGCTGGTGTTATTGTCCTAGTCTATTGCATACCTATTACCCAGTATACAATAGATATTTCAGCAAAGCTCAATTTTGCATATCAGTAACCTCACTAGACTGAGAAAGAACTTGATATATTCTCACTACAAGAGATGGCTCAGATTGCCACCCCCCCCCCCCCCCCGGCACACACACACAGCGCGAAATCACAAATCAGTTTCACAGACATCCCTCCAACTGCAAAATTGTGAATTGCGCCAAACACTCACTACTCTGGCTCTGGAAGCCTCCCTTCCTCTACTCCAGCACTGTCACCTTCCCCCACGTTAATGCCACCTCACACACTTTAGACCTGCATGAGATTATCCATTGCTGCCTCCCTCTCTGCACCTTCCACGAGATGGTGCATGTGGTTGTAGGCGGCTAACCTTTCGTCTCCATCTCACCAGATCTACCCACAGCATGAGGCAGTGACTGTTTCCCAGCTTCTGCTCAGCTGGTACAAACCCCAGAGCTGTGCTGCAAGTGTAAAATGCGACAGTGGAGCCTCTTGGCCTCGGATGCACAACCATCCCCAGATTTGGACATGGGTGGTCCTACCACTGCTAGATCTATCAAGGAGATGCTGCCATATACTACCTCCGTCCCATAATATAAGACTTTTTTGCAGTTCAAATTGAACTGCAAAGACGTCTTATATTTTGGGACGGAGATAGTAGAAGAAGAGGTTCTCTGCCGCCCCCAGTATTGCCTATCATCACTTTGTCCACAATGTATGTGAAGTGTTGCACCGCCGTACCCCCTACCCCACCACGCAGCCCTCCCTCATGATCACAATGGCAAAATTCATAGCTTAGACAGTATCATGGTTATCTGATACATTGCCAATGCAACAGCCCTAAAGGTGCAGGCATTGAAAAAAAATGTACGTACATTATAGTAGCTAAGTACTGAAGCAGGGAGAAGGGAATGATATTACCATCCAAGCAATAATAGCGCACAACACAGAAAGAAAAACACGATGTAGTATAAAGATATTACCATCCAAGCAGGAGAAAAAAACGTCCTGCAGGAGCTGTCGGCAGATGTTCGTCAAGTGCAACCATACCAGCCACAACACCAGACACAATAGATGCCACCGATGTACACGTGGACACAACAATTGCCCTCCCATGCTTGAGACCTCGAGTCTGCACAAGCGCGATGTCTCATTAGTGGAATACAAAGCAAAACCAGAGCAGAAGCATTGAAAGATAACTAGATAAGTCTTTATGACAAATGTTGAAACAAATTGCAAACAACTAAATTTTAAAATGGGTCCAATATACTGATATTTCATAAGAAAACAAATTTACTAATATTTCATAAGATGGGTCCAATATATTAGTGCAATCTGAGAAAACAAATTGCAAACAACTAAATTTTAAAATTTTGCAGATCATCAATGTCAATGGATTATAAAGTAGTACTAGTAAATTTTGGAATTTTTTTTTTGCAAAATCAGTTTCTCTTTTTAGAATAAAAAGATCGGTCTCAGCAGCAAAAAGGAAGCAGTGTGATATGATTTACAATAAGCAAGATTTATAGCTCAATTGTAGTATCAGCAAACATTATGTGACATCACTATGCGGCTCCATTGAAGGTCACACCCATGTTCCTGCTTCACCGAGAAAAAAATACTCCGCTCCTCTTTGCACCCATATGGTGGTACCCTAATATTCATGTTATGGTGGTGTCATAAGATTGGCTTAAGAGTTTGATTAACGAGCACATGTTTTCAAGAAACACTACATAAAAACTATGAATAAATTGTTTGAACTAATGCACCTCGGTAGGTAATGTCATTGTGCAGCATATGTGCACTTGTTTGCCAATTTGACAGATTTTTTCTACTCCATCTGGATGGGAATATAAGTCACGCACAGATATTTAGGTCTTCAATTTGATTAGCGAAAAACATGCTGCATGTTATAAAAATATATATTTTTAGATTCATCGTCGAATGAAGTTTCTAGCAATATATTTTTTGAGGCATATTATACGTGCTTCAGTAGCTAAATTGACGACCTAAGTTCCCATGCCAGACTTATATTCCCATCTGGAGGGAGTAAGAGGATTTGGTCTGTGAATCCAACAAAGAGTCATTTAAAGTGAGGTGAGAGATGGCTGCTTCGGGATGAGTCTCTATAGAGCAGGACAATGTCCTTGAACAAGTAATAGTATACCATCTCATTCATCTTCCTACCACCACAACTACTGTGTTATCGTCCATACCAAGACGGCCATATCGTTCATTGTACAATGGCAACTCAGCAAGTGGAGTCTCCAAACCTTGTTGGCGTGAGTCTTTGCAAGGGGTGATCTAGAGGTATCTAACCAACAGACTGAGTGGCCACCTGAATATAGATCAACACTGAACAACCTTTTTTCTTTAGCACGGAGATACCTCTAGAACGCCTCCATGCAGGGACTCATGTTGATGACCATCAAAGAAACTGCTCACCTGCCACCATGGCACAATGGACAGCAAGATAAACTTGGAATCGCCGGTAACACAACAGTTGTGGCATACATGGAAAAAGATGAATGGGATGATACAGTTCTCCTTGTTCAAGGACGTCTTCCAGCTCAAGACAGAGCCCCAACAAGAAGCAACGATCCCTCACGCCATTCCAACAATTTGATGCTTTCCAGGTTCACAAATCAAATCTGCTTTAAATGTCCCCACAATGGCCCACATGTGCAGGTTCTACGAAAGGAATGCAATCAGCTGAAGATTGCTTGAAACAGAAGGATGTGACAGAGATTGTATGACAGCCAAACAATAAATGCATGCACACCGACAGTATTAGTTGAGATTAACAAAGTGCAATAGTCTCAATAGTTCCAATGCACTGTTCAAGTGCATAAATCATTAACGAATGCAACACCGATGGCAAGTAACATCTCTACGTTTTCTACAAACACTATACAAGCACTGTATACATCCCCATCAATGCCAGAGCGCACAAAAAGCAGGGAAGTGTACTCCAGAGTATCAGGGCTGCAGTGCGCACTAAAGGACATCTATGTGATGCACACAAGTAGGGAGGCGCATCTCCAGTAAACTAGACATACCTGGTAAACAAATCCCACAGCACTGCAGGCCACACTACAAGAAATGGCAGCTGGCACAACAATCTTCGGAAAGCCCATTTCAGACATCACAAATCCCATCTTAGAGATCACTGATGAAATCCTATACATGAAATAAGTTGTGAATTATGAGTCATCCTCCCATATTGGGTCACTGCATAACTGTACACCAAAAGAAAAAAAGGTTGAAGTAACATTTGTTTATTTCATCCTAAATGTATACTCCCAAGTAAATCCTCTCAATCAATTGAAATGGGAACCAGAGTGGTAAACATAAGGCCTGAGTTTAAGTAATAAATGAAGTCTTTAAGTAGATAAGGCTGTAAACACAGTGATAGATGGAAAAGATAAAAATAAATTACCCAAACAAAATGCCTGATTCTAAGCCGTATATGACCTCCTCGATCACTTCAGGTCCAGTCTGGATTGATGCAAGGTGTCAATTTGCAATATTGAAACATGAATCCGAAATAAAAAAAATTGCTCACCAACTCTTGTTCGCGCCTTTGCTTTTTGTAGATATGAAGCCAAGTGTTGAGCAGAACCTTAATTGGCATAAACCAAACAAAATTGCTATCAGTAGCAGGCTAGAATCTGGGTCCATCAGCACTATAATAATATCATCCACCATAATATCCTACAATATAATTAGTTCTTTCCAATTGACGTGTTTTTTAATGAAACGGGAATGAATTAATCCAACAAAAGAGCAGTCTAAACACTTCCCTAACTCCAGCAAGCAGTTTCGTGGGGGCATAACACAGAAATAGTTAAGAAAACATAATTTTTTTATATATAGAAATACAAGGGTAATACTCATGTGGTGCACGCCTAAAATTGTTGGTGAGAGTTTGAATATTATAGCAAGAATGGTCAAAATAGTTTGTGCAAGAGAAACTACACTTGTTTTGGTAGAATGCATACTATGTAATAAAACTAATACAACACAGAGTATGGTACCTACAAACAAGATGAGAACGGTGAGCACCAGCCAAGGTATACTGAAAAGGGGAATCTCTTCCACTTTCTGCTCCTCCCCTCCTACACCGACTCCTGAAGTTACAGAACGCAGAGTAAATCCAGTCAGTGCATGGATACATGCTAGCCTAATGCCATTAACCAATCCATTTCCATCTTGTGACCATTGCACGTAAAACTAAAACTATGATGACGAACTTGTAACTGTACTGTAGCTCACCTATGGTGCCGAGACCGGCCATTGTGATGGCAAGCCAATCAAGGCCATTCATGACCTCCTTGAGGTAAAAATGGGAGAAGACGCAGAGTATGGCGAGGCCGCAGCCGGCAATCGGCTGCACGACAGAGACCTGATGAGAAAAAAACAAAGGCCGCATCAGTCATCGGGCGAGAAGAGAAACAGAAGGGAATGGGGAAGCAGGCAACGCACCGGCGCCTGCGAGAGCGCAGTGAGCATGAGGGCGGCGCCGCACATGTCCAGGAGGAAGCCGCTGATCCAGAGCCTGTTGAGCGCGTAGCCCCGTATGACCTGCACAAGAGCGAAGAGGGCGGCGTCATCTATCTAACAAGTAAAGAGCGGCGCCAGCATCCGGAAGGGATGGATAAGGGGAGGGAGGGAGGGGTGCCTTGAGCTTGAAGGAGAGGGGCGGGAGGATGTGGGTGCCCTTCTTCTGGAGGACCTTGCCGATGCTGTTGCCGGCGGCGCCGGCCAGCGTGAGCGCCACCGACTCCCACATCCCCGATCCGATCCGGCACCAGGCGCGCGCGTGGGGGTTTCCCTAGAGCTTTTTGGGTGTGGGAGGGCGGAGGAGGAGACCACGAGGGGAGGGGGAGGAGAGGAGGTGGCGTCCTTTTCTCGTCGTGTCGTGCGCCCCCGTGCCCGAGCGTGGGTGCCGCCGGTGGTGCTCTCGTTGGTGCCTGGGTCGCGTCGCGTGTGCGGGAGGGATGCTCCCATTATTCTATTGTGTCTCTGCTTTGGGCTTTTGCAAGCTTGGATGGGTTGCCGCTCGTACATTCAGCCCAGCCCAGACTTCGGCGTTTATAAATACGCATCCCGTGCTGCCTCGAAGGCTCACACTACCCACATTTCGCACCACACATTGACACTGGGCACGTAGCCACCATGTTGTCATCAATCACCCTGGCAAGGAAATCCCAGTCGTTCGTCGTGCCGGCCGCGCCGGCGTCGGGAGAGACGCTGGAGCTGTCCGCCATCGACCACGTGCCCGGGCTGCGCCACACCGTGCGGTCTCTGCACGTGTTCCGGCGCAACGGCGACCGCAGCGCCGACGGCGCCAGGCCGGCCGAGGTGATCCGCGCCGCGCTGTCGCGCGCGCTGGTGGAGTACCCCGCGTTCGCCGGCCGCTTCGTGGGCTCGGTGGCGGCTGGCGAGGCCTGCGTTGCGTGCACCGGCGACGGCGCTTGGTTCGTTGAGGCCGCCGCCGGCTGCAGCCTGGAGGACGTGAACGGCCTGGACTACCCGCTCATGGTCTGCGAGGAGGAGCTGCTGCCCGCTCCGGAGGAAGGTGTTGATCCTACCACTATTCCGGTCATGATGCAGGTATATACGTACGTACATCATATTTACATGAGTTCGAGGCTCCTTGCAGAAAACGTTTACTAGGCAATAGGCATTCGCAGTCCGCATCTTTCATCCATTTCACATTTTCTTGTCTGCGATGATCAAAGGCAGTAAGCGAACATCAACTTATTCAAGCCACCAACAACATATATTTATACATATTCGGATCGGGTATTAGTATATTTACCTCATGCTGCCAATTTCCGTCCGTTTTTTCTTAAGCAAATGCTCGTCCGTATTAGTAAACGTTTTAAGCTAAAAAAAGGGGGCATGGACATTTCAAGCAGGGAGAGAGAGCAGCCCACCACATTAAGAAACCATCGCCATGAATTAGCTCAGGACGTCTGAAGTCAGGAAGAAAAAATAGGCAGACCTCAAGAAACCACATGTTGTTTCCTTTTTTTTTCCGCAATATAGATGTTGTTTCAAGACAGTATTTCTAATGGATTCATTTCTCAGAGCAGTGCAGCTCCCAAATGAACCAAGACTACATATCAGAGTGGTTGAACTGTAACACATATGATACACTAACTAGGTGGAACTGTACCACATCCCTTTTTTTAGGATACATCGCGTTGTTGGTAATGGAAGATAGAAAGTGCCGGCACCACATATTTCTAACAACTGAAGCACCGACACGTCACAATGGTTTAGGTAGTCTACTACTACTGCCTGACTGTATTTGTCTCTTCACTGACTCAAGTTCCATACAACCACTTCATCTGAATAACAATAACGAATGTCAAGGTTTCAGGCCTGATATTGCAAACTTTCTACCTTGTCATTTTAACCGATGTTGCATGCACGGGTGTTGACATGTTGCATGTTTGCAAACTAGATTTTTTTTGGGAGCAAAATGTTTGCAAACTAGATGTATTCATTATACCTTTCTCGTTCTAACTCTCTATGTGCATAGCAGGTGACCGAATTCACTTGTGGAGGATTTGTTGTGGGCTTGGTAGCGGTCCACACCCTCGCAGACGGGCTTGGTGCTGCACAATTCATCAATGCAATTGCTGAGTTAGCGCGTGGCCTGGACAGGCCTACGGTGGCTCCTGTATGGGCTCGGGCTGTAATCCCGAACCCACCCAAGTTACCTCAGGGGCCACCACCATCATTCCAGTCATTCGGCTTCCAGCATTTCGCCACAGATGTCAGCGCGGACTGTATCGCCCATGTCAAGGCCGAATACTTCCAGGTAATGGGTCAGTACTGCTCAACTTTCGATGTCGCCATTGCAAAGGTTTGGCAAGCTCGAACTCGGGCCATCAAGTACAGTCCAGAAGCCGAGGTCAAAATATGCTTCTTCGCAAACACCAGACACCTTCTCACACATGTTCTCCCAAAGGATGGGGGCTTCTATGGCAACTGCTTCTACCCGGTTACCGTGACGTCTACAGCGAAGGATGTTGCCACGGCGGGGCTGCTTGGTGTGATCAGGATGATTAGGGACGGGAAGGCAAGGCTAACTTTGGAGTTTGCCAAGTGGGCATCAGGGGATGTGAAGATTGATCCATACCAGTTGACGTTCGAGCACAATGTGCTATTTGTCTCGGACTGGACAAGGCTTGGATTCTTTGAGGTCGACTATGGGTGGGGCGCCCCTAGCCATATCATACCATTCAACTACGCACATTACATGGCGGTCGCGGTGCTTGGTGCTCCACCAATGCAGAAGAAGGGCACCCGGGTTATGACCCAGTGTGTGGAGGAAAAGCATCTCAATGAGTTCAGGAATGAGATGAAGGGTTTCTTTTAAAAGTCTAGTTGTTATCATATCAATGGCATGTGTGGATGCTGGGTTTGGATAAATTTGTGGCAATCTGGAGGCATGAGTAAATACTACACTTGCAATGTTGTGAAAAGTAACAAATAATATTGTCGCACAACTATCCATGTAATTCAGGGGTTTGGCTAATATATGGATGACTGCCCAATAAAGTTTGTGAAAGTGTAGTGTGCCATTTAATTGTTGATTTGATATTGATGACGACAAATTAGTGGGACTAATATTACACGCTAATTGACGATGTCTAAAACCGTGAGTGTCTCGGTAGGGGTGGAGAGTGTGACCCCCAAAGGGATCACGCACAAAGTTTTTACCAGGTTCGGGCCCTCATGGTTGAGGTGATACCTTCTGATTGATGGTGGAAACACCTCGTGTGAGGGGTTCCAGATTGAAGGTAGTGATAACTACCCACGCCTCTAGCCCCCGCCTTATAGAAGGGGGATTTCTATTTTCATACCCCTAGTTCCTTAGTTCTCCTCAGTTTAACCCTGCCACCTAAACGTTCCTCACTTTTCCCTCCTTCCTTGGCCCCAGCCTCTCAAATGCCCAAACGAAGCATTCCGTTGGGTTAAAGCCCATCATTGATCGTTACTTGGATGACGTCCTGACAAGTGGGACCTCAAAAGTGCGCCATTGACGTCGCATCACAGCCCATGGACTGAGCCCGTGCGACACGTGGGTCATCTGTTTTCTCAAAAAGAAAAGGTCTTGGGTTGGCCCGTTCAACCTGCATGAATAGTGTCGAATACATTTTTCCATTTCTAGTCAAACTTATAAATTAATAGAATATTCTAGTTGAGTTGATTCAAGTTCCTAAATTCCTCATATATGCAAGCCTATGTAATAGCTAATTTTTGTAATTATCATGAAGCTTTTCTATGTATTTTCTATTTAAATCTATATTTAATATAAATAGGACTTCATTAGAAATTCCTAATCAATTCCCTATTGGTCCAACTCCAGTACAAAATTTCCTTATTTGACCTCATTAATTTGCGTCATGATTTTCAGAGAATTGTATTTAAAAAATAACACTAAAATATAGCTTCCAAAATAGGCAGTTTCCAAATGTGTGTTACAATAAAATCATTTCTAACTTCTAAAAAGAGGGGGTTTTGTGTGAAGTGAGTGGAACAAATAAGATGCAAAAAATGTACTTGTGCAGTTTTTATCATATTTTTGTTACTTTCTTCGCGGAAAACCCTAGAAATAGTGACGGATTTGGCAATAAAGTACAACACACTTGTAGTTTACATTTGAATTACTTTATGTAAACTCTAGAAATAGTGAATGATTTAGCACAAGTTCAAATTTGGCCATCTACTGGGATGCCAGGTGTGTAGATTGTTCTTTTCCTTTCTCTCTTTTTCTCTGTTTTCCAATATTTGTTGCAACATTTAAATTTTACGGTTCAAATGAATGCCAAATATTCTTAAACTTTTTTAAGTTTTGATTTTTTTTTTCAAACGGACCGAGCTCGTGTTTTAGTGTGGGATTTATTAGTTACTGGATTGGTTTGATTTAACCAAAACAAATCAGTTTCAGCCCTTTTTGTTCAAGAAAAAAATGGAGATGCTCGAGCAGGCGCTACTCTAATGTTTGCAATGGTTAGCACTAATCTCAATCACATGAACGGCTACTTGCAAGCAATAGAACACACACATTATGTAGATAGATATATAAATATCAAGCAAATTGCATGAACAGAACATCCCTTGATATATTCCCTTATATATAGGGAAGACACACATTACATAGATAGATATTAATATTAGGGCTTATAGTAGCGCCCTTGCAGATAGCGTAGCCCTACATTGGGCAACACTTAACATCTCCTGCCTCCGCCATCATGTTCACTCCTCGTCGGTGTTGTAGGGGAGAGTGTGCGTGCCATTGGCGGTGGGGAAGATGTGGTCGAAGTTGGTGAAGATGTTGTACATGGTGAAGGCGATGAACTCGCACCCACGCCAGAAGACCTTGCCGAGGAGGAAGTAGGCATCGAAGCGGTTGGTGAAGCGAGCAATGAGGCCAATCACAAGGCATCCGTTGCCCCGAACCTCTTTGTAGGATCGAAAGTAGGTCTAGAGGGGGGGATTAGACTAGTGGACCAAATAAAAAAGTAGCATTTTCCCACTTTTAGTTGTTGGGAGATTTTAGCAACTAGTACAAGTCAAGTAATCAACCTACACATGCAATTCTAAGAGTATAGCAGTGGAAAGTAAAAGCATTCCATATGAAGGTAGAGGGAAGGGATTGGAGAGTGCAAACGCAATGTAGACACAGAGATTTTTGGCGTGGTTCCAATAGGTGGTGCTATCGTATGTCCATGTTGATGGAGACTTCAACCCACGAAGGGTAACGGCTGCGCGAGTCCACGGAGGGCTCCACTCACGAAGGGTCCACGAAGAAGCAACCTTGTCTATCCCCCCATGGCCATCGCCCACGAAGGACTTGCCTCACTCGGGTAAATCTTCACGAAGTAGGCGATCTCCTTGACCTTACAAACTTCATGGTTCAACTCGACAATCTTGTCGGAGGCTCCCAAGAGACACCTAACCAATCTAGGAGACACCACTCTCCAAAAGGTAATAGATGGTGTGATGATGATGAACTCTTTGCTCTCGTGCTTCAAATGATAGTCTCCCCAACACTCAACTCTCTCTCACAGATTTGGATATGGTGGAAAGATGATTTGAGTGGAAAGCAACTTGGGGAAGGCTAGAAATAAAGATTCATGTGGTAGGATTGGTATATCTTGGTCTCAACACATGAGTAGGTGGTTCTCTCTCAGAAATTGAGTAGTGTAAGTGTAGACACGTTCTGACTGCTCTCTCACAAATGAAGATGTCGGTGGAGGGGTATATGTAGCCTCCACATAAATCCAACCATTACACACATTTGACCCAACTCGGTCATACCGAATAGAAGAACTCGGTGAGACCAATTTAGTTCAAAATGTGAACGTTAGGAATCTCGGTGGGACTGACTGGAACAACTCGGTGTGATCGATGTGATAGGGCTTAGGGCAAACATCAACTCGGTGGCACCGATTGCATCAACTCGGTGAGATAGAGGTGAAGCAATAGGACAACAGAGCGAATGTCAAGCTAACTTGGTGTGACCGATTGCACTGACTCGATGAGACCGAAAGGGTGCAACATGTCACAGGGAGAATGCAAGGCCATCTCGGTGAGGCCGAGACCCGTATCGGTGTGACCGAACAGTTAGGGTTTTGGCAGTGGCTATGTCAACTGAACTCGGTGGCATCAGATAGGATATTTCGGTGGGGCCGAGTTTGACTTTGAGTTCTGGACATATTTGGAATGGGAATGTGGTTGAGGTATTTTGAGCAATATCACAAAGCATTTTGAGCAAGTAGACCATAAAGCAACACCTCATCCCCTTTTAACAGTATTGGCTTTCCTATGGACTCAATGTGATCTTGGATCACTAAAATAGAAATGAAGAGTCTTGAGATTTTGCCAATATTTGTCCTTAGCGTTTCAAGGGGTACACATCTCTAGTCCATGACATGCCATTCATTGAACTATATGAAATATTAAATTTGAATAGATATTAGTTCAATGAGCTATATGTTGTTATGAATTACCAAAATCACCCGGGGATTAGTTGCACTTTCAATCTCCCCCTTTTTGGTAATTGATGACAACATATAGATCAAAGCTTCGACAAATGATAATATGAATGAAATACATCATCGCTTTGAGAAGTATGTGATAAGCAAGAGCTCCCCCTAAATTTGTGCATTATTTAAAATTTGTGTTTGAATGCAAATGCACAATCGGTTAGGATCATGGGTCACTCTTCCATGTCACATACATCTTGATGGAGCGCTCAAAATGATAAGAATTGAATAACTTGCACCCATCACCAAAGATACAAGTGATTGATCATACACAAATAGTCATAGAGATAGATATGTAAGCACACATTAAGCATAGTATGATCAAACACATGATCACATAAGTATCTCACGAGCATAACACAAATAGTAGCATAGGAATCAAACAACCAAAGGACTAAAGTAGCAAGAGTGGCAAATGAAACCAACAAAAAGCAGGAGTCTCTCTCTCTCTCTCTCTCTCTCCCAGCCTATGATCTATACACTTTCTCCCCCTTTGGCAACAAGTTACCAAAAAGTTTGAAAACATATAATACTATGCGACACTCTAAGCACGATCTCCGGGAGCTCCTGAAGGGGTCTTCCGGCTTGTTGCTCCGGTGTGCGTAGACAACATGGAGAGGAGTCCATCTGCAAATGCCTCTGCAAAAGTCTGTGGAGCTAGAGGATTTGATACTGGAGGTACAACTATGGCAGTGGCTGCAGGTGCTGAAAGTGTAGTCCTGGAATCTCTGGCAACTGGCACGGCTGATGATCTTGGTGCCCTTGGCACTCTCTAGAATGTGTCTGACGTGTATCTATCATCCATGTCTTCAGCATCCTCTTGAAGCTTCTCCAAAGTGGTTTGAATCTCAGTGACCTTCACATAAGGATCAAGCTTAGTCTTAGTGATCCGCTCAAGACTTTCCCGATTCTGAGTCAACGTGGCTAAGCTCTTCTCAATCCTCACAGTGGCCTCAAGAAGATAACTGAGTTGATATTGCTTGGTATTGAGATTAGCAACTGAAGCATCTGGGGCACTTGGTGCCTTTGCTGCTTTTGCAGCCTTTGCCTTCTCTATCTTCTCCTGGGCATCTACACAAGTAGGATGTGAAGCTGAAAGCACAAGTGCTCCTGGGTGATTTTGGTAATTAATTTCAACATAGCTCTTGTTGGACTAATACTTTTATCTAGTATATTTCAGATGAGTTCAACAATGGCGTGGTAAGGACAAGAGGATGTGGAACCCCTTGAAAATGCTAAGGACAAAGATTGGCAAAAGCTCAAGACTCTTCATTTATATTTTAGTGATCCAAGATCACATTGAGTCCGTGGGAAAGCCAATACAATTAAAAGGGGATGAGGTGTTGCATAATGGTCTACTTGCTCAAAGTGCTTAGTGATATTGCTCCAAAACCCTCAACCACTTTCCCACTCCAAATATGTACAAAACTCAAAGTCAAACTCGGCCCCACCTATTTGATCTATCTAGCGCCACCGAGTTCATTTGACATAGCCACTGCCAGAAAGCCTAATAGTTCAGTCACACCGATACGGATCTCGGTCTCACCGAGATGGCCTTGCAATCTCTCTCTTTCCCTTCGTAACATTCCAGTCTCACTCAAATGAGTGATCGGTCCCACTGAGTTTGCTTGTCCAACTCTCTATTTGCTCTTTGCTGAAATCGATCTCACCGAGTTCAAGCAATTAGCTTCACTGAGTTGAGGTTTTGCCCTAGCCCTAGCACATCGGTCCCACCAAGTTTTTCCAGTCGGTCCCACCGAGATTCCCAACATTCACATTTTGAACTAAATCGGTCTCACCGAGTTCTTCTATTCCGTCTCACTGAGTTGGGTCAAATGTGTGTAACGGTTGGATTTTGTGTGGAGGCTATATATACCCCTCCACCGACATCTTCATTTGTGAGAGAGCAGTCAGAATGTGCCTACACTTCCACTGCTCATTTTCTGAGAGAGAACCACCTACTCATGAGTTGAGACCAAGATATACCAATCCTACCACAAGAATCTTTATTTCTAGCCTTCCTCAAGTTGCTTTCCACTCAAATCATCTTTCCACCATATCCAAATCTGTCAGAGAGAGTTGAGTGTTGCGGAGACTATCATTTGAAGCACAAGAGCAAGGAGTTCATCATCAACACACCATCTATTACCTTTTGGAGAGTGGTGTCTCCTAGATTGGTTAGGTGTCGCTTGGGAGCCTCTGACAAGATTGTGGAGTTGAACCAAGAAGTTTGTAAGGGCAAGGAGATCGCCTACTTCGTGAAGATCTACCCGAGTGAGGCAAGTCCTTTGTGGGCGATGGCCATGGTGGGGTAGACGAGGTTGCTTCTTCGTGGACCCTTCGTGGGTGGAGCCCTCCGTGGACTCGCACAACCGTTACCCTTCGTGGGTTGAAGTCTCCATCAACGTGGACTACGATAGCACCACCTATCGGAACCACGCCAAAAATCTCAGTGTCTTCAATTGCGTTTGCACAGTCCAATCACATTCCTTACTTTCTTGCAACTTGCATGCTTTACTCTTTCCGCCGCTCATACTCTTGCCATGCTTGCTTGAAATGTATCATGAATGTTTAAACTTGTGCTAAAACTCCACCTCAACTTAAAGAACTTAAAAACTGCCATCTTTATTTGTTGAGGGTCTAATCACCCCCCTCTATACCCCTCTTCTCGATCCTCTCAATTGATATCAGAGCATTGGTCTCCATTGCTTTGGTTTAGTCACCATTGGAGGAAGATGGATGAGTCTACGATTGGGAGTATTAGACATAGAGTGCCTATGCTTGACGGAGACTTCTATAGTGCTTGGAAGAATGAGATGCTTGAGATTTTCAATGAATAAAATTTGAACAAGTACATTGTTAGTCCTTGTGTGCCACCTATTGATCCCTTGTATCCTACCCCCCTGAGTATCATGACATGGCCCGCAATGTTAGACTATCAATCTTATCATAAGAGGATTGCCTAGAAATTTGCTTCTATGCTTGCCTACATTTGAATGTGCTTACACTATATGGATATATCTTGAGGAGCGTTTCCCAAACTATTCCTTGGAAAACCTAGAGATCCTTCAAAAGTCCATTGCTTTTCATAAAATGAATCGAGTGATACTAAATTTGATGATTGTCTTTTTGAACTTTGTGACCTTATGCGTGCCAAAGGAGAAGTTGGAGTCATTAGTAGCATCATCTCACAAGTCATTACAATCCATAAAGATGCATATTGTTATGGCCATACATCTAATGAATCACTTTCTCTAGGTGATGATCATTCGCATGATGATGTTGAACATGGATACTATGAGGAGGAGGATGATAGTGACTTTGACCTTGATGAGTCGATGCGACACTTTGGTCTTATGGCTAACCTTCGTGGTTATATGGCAGGAGGAAAGGAATGGGTTCTTGATAGTGGATGTACTGATCATATGACCTGAGACAAAGATATGTTCCGAGAGCTTGCTGAAAATGATGGTCCCCATAAGTATGTCATTTTTGGTGACAACTCCAAGGGTAAGCTAGTTGGCCTCGGTAAGGTGGCCATCTCCCATGATAGCTCCATTCAAAATGTTATGCTCGTTGAATCTCTTGGCTACAATTTACTTTCCGTATCTAGACTAGCTGACTTCAGTTTCAATGTTTTACTTACTGAAGTAGATTGCCAAGTGTTTCGAAGAGATAATCATAATATGGTCTTTACCGGTATTCATAGAAGTGATTTATACATAGTTGATTTCACTAAGAGAGCTCAACCTCGAACTTGCTTAATTGCTAAATCTTCTAAAGATTGGTTGTGCCATAGAAGGTTAGGTCACGTGGGCATGCGAAATCTTGATAAGCTTATTAAAGGTGATCATATCCTTGGTAGATGTGAAGAGATGGTAGATGTGAAGTTTGATGAATCTAACGGCTCGCAAGTAGAGCAATTGCCAATTGATGTAGGAGACAAAGATCCTTCAGAAGCAATTCAAGACTTGTCTATTGGCAAGATTCACCCAATGGAGGTGAAGGAGAGTACTTCGTCCATTCAAGTGGAAGCCTCAACTTCACATCAAGGTGAACCACAAGTTGACTTGGAGGCATCCACAAGTGGAACACATCAAGACGAAGGAAATGATGAAGTACAACAAGATGATCCACCCGACCTCCTTCTACACCTCCACAAGCAAACGACAACGCCAATGACAATGAAGAAGAAGATGATGATGATGAGGATGTTCCACCCCGACCCAAACAAAATCTCTCATGAGTTAGAGCAAGAATCTCAAGAGATCATCCCGTCAACAAATCTTCGATGGCATTCAAACCGGGAGAATCACTCGCTCTAAAACTTGTCTGGCTAACTTTTGTGAACATTACTCATTCATTTCAAGTGTTGAACCTGTGAAGGTAGAAGAAGCTCTAGAAGATCCGGATTGGGTGAATGCTATGCATGAAGAGCTATATAATTTCGAGAGGAATCAAGTGTGGACATTGGTAGAGAAGCCCGACGACGACCACAATGTCATTGGAACCATATGGGTGTTTCGAAACAAGCAAGATGAGGATGGACAAGTTGTACGTAACAAGGCCCATCTCATCTCCCAAGGCTACACTCAAGTCGAAGGTATGGACTATGGTGAGACATATGCCCCCGTTGCTAGACTTGAGTCCATACACATCTTACTTGCTTATGCCAATCACCATGATATCACTTTATACCAAATGGACATTAAAAGTTGTTTTCTAAATGGTGAAATTGAGGAGGAAGTCTATGTTAAAAAACCTCCCGGCTTTGTTAATCCCAAGAAACTCGATCATGTTTACAAACTTCACAAAGCTCTTTATGATCTTAAACAAGCTCCTAGAGCATGGTATTAATGCTTGACCATGTTTCTTATTGAAAAAGGCTTTGAAATTGGGAAGATTGATTCTACACTTTTTACTAAAAGGGTTAATGGTGAACTATTTGTGTGCTATATTTATGTTGATAATATTATATTTGGATCCACTAACCCTCATTTTAGTGAAAAGTTTGGAAGCTAATGTCGGAGAAGTTTGAGATGTCTATGATGAGTGAACTCAAGTTTTTTCTTGGTTTGCAAATCAAGCAAACTAAGGAAGGTACCTTTGTTTCTCAAAAAAGTATACGAAGGATCTTTTCAAGAAGTTTAACATGCAACAAAGCAAAGGTATGAAAACACCCATGCCTAAGAGTGGACATCTTGACTTGACTAAGGATGGCAAATCGGTTGACCAAAAGGTTTACAGCTCTATGATTGGTTCATTGTTATATTTATGTGCCTCCCGCCCGATATTATGCTAAGTGTGTGCATGTGTGCACGGTACCATGCGCCCCCCAAAGAATGTCGTCTTAAGGCCGTGAAAAGAATAGTGAGATATTTAATTCATACACAAAACTTTGGCATTTGGTATCCTAAGAGGTCCTCTTTTGATCTTGTTGGTTACTCTGATTTGGACTATGCCGGTGACAAGGTTGATAGAAATTCCACTTAGAGTACTTGTCAATTTCTTGCTAGTCCCTTATGTCTTGGTCCTCCAAGAAACAAAACTCAGTATCCTTATCATCTGCCGAAGTGGAATACATTGCCGTCGGATCATGTTGTGCTCAATTACTTTGGATGACCCAAACTCTTAAAGATTATGGGATACATGTGAAACATGTCCCATTGGTTTGTGATAATGAAAGTGCTATTAAGATTGCTCATAATCCCGTGCAACATTCTCAAACTAAGCATATTGAAGTTCGTCATCTCTTCATTCGTGGTCATTTTGCTAAAGGAGACATCAATCTTAAACATGTTCGTACCGATAAGCAATTGGCGGATATATTCAGCAAACCTCTTGATGAGAAAATATTTTGCCATTTGAGAGGTGAATTGAATATCATTGATGCCTCAAACTTGGAGTAGAAACTTCATTTGGATACATGCAAGGCATGAGCCTTTTATGACTAGTCCTTTATATTTCTCTTATGATGATCATATGTCTTGGATCTATACTTGTACCCTTGCATGTTATCTAACCCTTGTAGGCACTTGGATAAACTCAAATCTATGAGATTGCAAGTCACTCACATTTTGAGCAATCTTTACATCATCAAGTCCTTACTATATGGATGTTGAATACAAGGAAGCACAAACTCACTCAGCTTATCCTTTGACTATTTCAACATATCAAGTTTCATGATTGTCATTTTGGATACACAAGTGCTCTTCCTTGGTAGAATAACCCATGTAGGAATATGAACTTCAACTTCAAATGGTGCTCCCAACTGTTGATGAACTAGATCAACCTTGAGCATCCAACACAAGTTCAACGACATGATCAACACCACAACCCAAGGTATGTCATTCCATCTTAGAGAAGCTTTACTCCAAGAAATGAGCCAAAGCAACTCAACAAGATGTGAGTACATCAAAATGCTTAAACGAAAAATGGCAATCCCATTTTTGAGCTTAAACTATGAGTATGACCTATGATCAAGTGATCTCACTTGACTCCTAAGTCAATATACTCTAACATAGGTGACTTTGTCGCTGACCTCTTCTAGATGAAGTTATCTAGTATTTCTTTGCTCATTTACTTCGTGTTCTTGTCATTGTGTTTCCCTTTATCAAAAAAAACCTCATCTAGATCCCTTTTCTATTTTTATTCTGTGTTTAATTCATTGCAAATCCTTCAGTTAGTTCCTTGCAAATCCTTGTGAGATTTAATTTTCCAAGTGAGCTCAGGTGAAAAAACTTTTCCTCTGCATTGAACTCGGACTCACCGATCCAAGCCTATCGGCTAGACTGAATCACAAGGATATCTTGTACATAGTTCATCGGTATAGCTGACATGGACTAACCTAGTCTGACCGATATGCATCATCCATGACAACCAACTCGGTGTCACCGATGGAGACAGATCGGTGTTACCGATTTCACTGATGAGAAAACTTTTAGCAATTGCATTCTACATATTTAATTTCTTCTCCAGCTCCACTTAATGGTTCTTGTCGTCTACCCTTATCTTAAACTACATGATGCTCTGTAGTATCTCTCAAGGACCAAACCTACTTGATCTGAATTCCCGAAGAAACCCTTCTTGGAAATTGATGTCAAAGGGGGAGAGAGAGAGCATCAAAGCTTATCAGAGAGAGAGCATCAAAGCCTCTTCTAAATGATGCACATTAACAAGAGGAGAGAAGTCACATGTCTTCAAGAGGGGAAAGACATGTTAATATGTTTGATCTCTAGTCTGCTTCTGTCTTACTTTGTCTTCTCTGGAGCCAGCTCTGTTTTTTTTCAGCTATGATTTTATCTCGCCCTACCATCTCCCTTTATCCAATATCAGATTCAGGGGGAGAAAGTGTTTGTGCCATCCTAAGGGGAGAACAATCTTTGGAATTCATTACATATCTTTAAATCTTTGGGGACATGTCTATATCTAAACGGAGTACTTAGTAATCACTCATTACATGTCATTCCAGTCTTGGTACTCTTGTGGTTTCCTGAAATTGCTTTATCTAGAGTGTTCTTTTATTATCTAACACTGTTTTCTCGAGTCGACTCCTTCTAAAGCCAGCCCAAGACCACAAAGTAAGTATATGCATCATACTCATGTGCATGATGATCTCTTGCTGATGTACATGTTGTTTGCAAGAAGGATTCATGAACATGGAGGTACACTTCCTATTCACATCATTTGCTCTGATGCATATTGCCAAGATGCATGTAACTCATTGCTTGCTCTGTCATCCTTATGCATTCACATGTTCTTATATTCTATCTTTACATGATTGCATATATGTAGGGGGAGCCTATGCATGTTGCATGTCTTTCCAAAGCTTTACTTGTTACTCTTCATATCTTTTATCTGAAGCTTTGATGTATGTTGTCATCAATTACCAAAAAGGGGGAGATTGGAAGCACAAGTGCTCCCTGGGTGATTTTGGTAATTAAAAGGGGATGAGGTGTTGCTTTATGGTCTACTTGCTCAAAATACTTTGTGATATTGCTCCAAATCCCTCAACCACTTTCACATTCCAAATATGTCCAGAACTCAAAGTCAAACTCGGCCCCACCAAAATATCCTATCCGACGCCACCGAGTTCAGTTGACATAGCCACTGCCAGAAACCCTAACAGTTCAGTCACACCGATGCGGATCTCGGTCTCACTGAGATGACCCTGCAATCTCTCTCTTTCCCTTTGTAACATCCCGGTCTCACTGAAATGAGCGATCGGTCCCACCGAGTTTGCTTGACCAACTCTCTATTTGCTCTTTGCTGAAATCGGTCTCAACGAGTTCAAGCAATCGGCTTCACCGAGTTGAGTTTTTCCCTAGCCCTAGCACATCGGTCCCACCGAGTTGTTCCATTCAGTCCTTGATGACCCATAAGTATAGGGGATTTTTGGATGCACAAGTAGTATCTCTACTTGGTGCAAAGGATTTGGATAACATAAGAGGGAAAATCAAGCTCAACATGTTGGAGGATCCATGACAATATAACTTCTATTCGGATATAAGAAAACATAACCCATTATGTTGTCTTCCTTGTCCAACATCAACTTTTTAGCATGTCATATTTAAATGAGTGCTCACAATTACAAAAGATGTCCAAGATAGTATATTTATATGTGAAACCTCTCTTTCTTTATTACTTCCTATTAATTGCAACAATGACCAAAACTGTGTTTGTCAACTCTCAACAACTTTTATTCATCATACTCCCTATATGTGAAGTCATTACTCTCCATAAGATCATTATATGATCTTTTTATTTCTTTTTATTCTTTCTCTTATTTTATTCCCTTAAGATCATAGCAAGAAAGCAAAGCCCTCAACTCAAAACTACTCTTTATTATATATAACTCACATACTCGATTACATAGATAGATCTCAAAACAAAACTCAAAGCTATATCATACTAAAAACTTTATTCTACTAGATCAAAATTTAACCAAAAGGATCGAACTAAGAAAAACAATAAAAGTAAAGGCATGATGGTGATACGATACCGGGGCACCTCCCCAAGCTTGGCAGTTTCCAAGGGGAGGGTCCATACCCATGTATTTAGGTCTCTTTGTTTGACGGTGGTGATGATGGAGTTGCTGATGAAGTAGTGCCATACTTTGAGCGCAGGAGATACTCCAATCTACAAATGATGCTCTGGAGGGTGATGATATGCTCTTGCAACAGAACATTTTCACGAGTGAGATATTTATTTTGCACACGAACTATTTCAATGATCTTAAAAGCTTCAATTTCAGTAGGGGTAAGATGATTGTAGTATGGTTGAAGGATGTCTTCTTCTTCCACTACCGGAACTTGATCTCCCGCGACCTTCTTGATCTTATCACCCTCATTGGTTTCCGCAAGTTCTTCTCTCTTCATCTCCATCTCCATTATCCAAGCATCATCGCCCCCATTGTTGGAGGAGGGAGAAGACATGATGTCTGGCCTTGAAAACTCTGGCAGAAAACAGCTCAAAACAAAAATAGGAGATATTGCCATGGTACGTTGGTCAAATCCTTCGGGAGATTATATAATGATTTTTTGCTAACCAAAAGAACTATTGTGCAAGAAAACAGAGTCCGGAGGGCACACGAGGTGGCCACAAGGCAGGGGGCGCGCCCTCCACCCTTGTAATCTCCTCGTGCATCTTTCGGACTACTATTAATTTTCCTAATTTTTTAAATATTCCAAAATGGAGAAAAATTGCTATTAGAACAGTTTTGGAGTCGATTTACTTACCGTACCACATACCTATTCCTTTTTGGAGTCTGAAACATTCTGGAAAGTATCCCTTATGTACTCGGTGTTATGGTATTAATTATATTGGTTTCAACATTTATGGGAGTACCTGAGATATAATGTTTGATTCTTTGGCCGTTTATCGCCTTCGGATTTGTGCCTTCGGCGTTGTTGATTTTGATGGCACTGAAACGATAGACCTCCTTGATAATGTAAGGACCTTCCCATTTAGAGATAAGCTTTCCTGCAAAAAATCTTAAACGGGAGTTGTATAGCAAGACATGATCACCTACATTAAACTCACGCTTTTGTATCCTTTTGTCGTGCCATCTTTTAACCTTTTCTTTAAACAACTTGGCATTCTCATAGGCTTGGGTTCTCCATTCATCAAGCGAGCTTATGTCAAATAACCTCTTCTCACAGGCAAGTTTGAAATCATAGTTAAGCTCTTTGATTGCCCAATAAGCTTTATGTTCTAGTTCAATAGGTAAGTGACAAGCCTTTCCATAAACCATTTTATATGGAGACATACCCATAGGGTTTTTATAAGCAGTTCTATACGCCCATAATGCATCATCAAGTTTATTAGACCAATTCTTTCTAGATCTATTAACAGTCTTTGGCAAAATCAATTTAATCTCTCTATTTCTCAATTCTACTTGATCACAAGACCGAGGATGATATGGAGATGCAATTCTATGGTTAACATCATATTTAGCAAGAAATTTAAGGAAAGCACCATGAATAAAATGTGAACCACCATCAGTCATCTAGGGACTCCAAACCTCGGAAAAAAACTTCTTTAAGCATCTTAATAGAAGTGTTATGATCAGCACTACTTGTTGGAATAGCTTCTACCCACTTACTAACGTAATCAACAACAATTAAAATATGTGTATACCCATTAGAGGAAGGAAAAGGTCCCATATAATCAAAGCCCCAAACATCAAATGGTTCAGTAACAAGTGAATAATTCATAGGCATTTCCTGACGTCTACTAATATTGCCAATTCTTTGACATTCATCACAAGACAAGACAAACTTACGAGCATCCTTGAAGAGAGTAGGCCAATAAAAACCGGATTGCAATACCTTGTGTGCAGTTCTATCTCCAGCATGGTGTCCTCTGTAGGCCTTGGAGTGGCACTTGCGTAGGATATGTTCCTGTTCATGCTCAGGTACACAACGTCTAATAACACCATCTACTCCTTCTTTATAAAGGTGTGGGTCATCCCAAAAGTAATGTCTTAAATCGTAGAAAACTTTTTTATTTTGCTGGTATGTGAAGCTAGGTGGTATAAATTTAGCAACAATGTAATTAGCATAATCATCATACCATGGAGTATTGCGAGAAGCATTTATGACATCTAGTTGCTCATCAGGAAAACTATCATCAATAGGCAGTGGTTCATCAAGAACATTCTCTAACCTAGACAAGTTGTCTGCAACGGGGTTCTCAGTTCGCTTTCTATCAATAATATGCAAATCAAATTCTTGTAGCAAGAGAACCCATCTAATAAGTCTAGGTTTTGCATCTTTATTTTCCATAAGATAGTTAATAGCAGCATGATCAGTGTGAACTGTTACTTTGGAATCAACAATATAAGATCTGAACTTATCACATGCAAAAACAACTGCTAAAAATTCTTTTTCAGTAGTAGCATAATTTCTCTGGGCACTGTCTAGACTTTTACTAGCATAATGAATAACATTCAACTTCTTATCAATTATTTGTCCTATAACAGCAATAACAACATAATCACTAGAATCACACATAATTTCAAAGGGTAAATTTCAATCAGGTGGTTGAACAATATGTGCAGAAATGAAGGCTTTCTTAAGTATTTCAAATGCTTCTACACAATCATCATAAAAACAAAAGGGACATATTTTTGCAAGAGATTAGTGAGAGGCCTAGAAATTTTAGAGGAGTCTTTAATAAACCTCCTATAGAAACCGGTATGACCAAGGAAACTTCTTATACCTTTGATATCTTTAGGACACGACATCTTTTCAATAGCGTCTACTTTAGCTTTATTAACTTCAGTATCTCTTTCAAAAATTTTATGCCCCAAGACAATACCTTCATTAACCATAAAGTGGCACTTCTCCCAATTCAAGACGAGATTAGTTTCTTCACATCTCTGCAAAACTCGATCAAGGTTGCTCAAGCAATCATCAAAAGAAGTTTCGTAAACGGAGATCATCCATGAAAACCTCAACAATCCTTTCACAAAAGTTAGAGAATATAGCAGTCATACATCTTTGAAAGGTAGTAGGTGCATTTCATAAACCAAAATGCATACGTTTATAAGCAAAGGTACCGAAAGGGCAAGTAAAAGTGGTCTTTTTTTGTCCTCTTTTGACACAGGTATTTGACAGAAACCAGAATAACCATCTATAAAGCAAAAATATGTATGTTTGGATAGTATTTCTATCATTTGATCAATAAAAGGTAAAGGGTAATGATTGTTTCTAGTAGCCTTGTTTAATTTGTGAAAATCAATTACCATTCTATAACCTGTAAAAATTCTTTGTGGAATCAATTCATTCTTATCATTAGGAACAACAGTAATACCTCCCTTTTTAGGGACACAATGAACGGGACTCACCCATCTACTATCAACAATAGGATAAATTATACCTGCCTCCAGAAGCTTTTGTATTTCATTTCTTGCCACTTCTTTCATCTTAGGATTAACCGTCATTGGTGATCAACAACTGGTTTAGCACCAGGCTCCATATTAATTTTGTGCTGACATAGAGTGGGACTAATGCCCTAAAGATCATCAAGAGTATATACAATAGCGGCACGATGCTTTTTCAGAGTTTTCAATAATCTCTTTTCTTCATGCTCTGAAAGGTTAGCACTAATAATAATAGGAAATATCTTCTTTTCATCAAGATAAGCATATTTCAAAGTATCGGGTAATTGTTTAAGCTCAAACACGGGATCACCCTTGGGTGGAGGAGGATCCCCAAGGATTTCAACAGGAAAATTGTGTTTCAAAACAGGCCCTTGATTAAAAAATATTTCATCTAATTCCTTTCTTTCATTCATAAACATATCATTTTCATGGTCTAGCAAATATTGTTCTAAAGGATCAGTAGGAGGCACGACAATAGAAGCAAGACCAATAATTTCATCCTTACTAGGCAGTTCTTTATCATGGGGTTGTCTATGAAATTTAGAGAAATTAAAATCATGAGACATATCCCCAAAACTTAGAGTAAAAATTTCTTTCTCACGGTCTATCTTAGCATTAACAGTATTCAAGAACGGTCTAATAATGGGACAAAAATCATCTTGTGGGGAACCAAGAACAAGAAAATCAATAGGATATTTAATTTTTCCACACAAGACTTCAACGTCTCTAACGATCCCAATTGGTGATATAGTATCTCTATTAGCAAGCTTAATAGTAACATCAATATCTTCTATCTCAGTAGGTGCAATATCATTCATAATTTCTTGATATAAGGAAAAATAATTTCACTCACACTAGCAATCACATCACATAAGCCATGATAATAATGATCTCCTATTTTAACAAAAACAATAGGCATGCCAACTCTATGTTTATCTTTAATATCGGGTTTAGCAATCCTAGCAGCTTCATCACAGAAATAAATAACATGCCCATCAATGTTATCGACCAAGAGATCTTTAACCATAGCAACACTAGGTTCAACTTTAATTTCTTCATGGGGTGTAGGTGTTCTAGTATAAATCTTACGAACCACAGCTGAAGCTTTAGCGTGATCCTTTATTATAGTAGGAAAAGGTGGTTTCAAAATATAAGCAGTAGGAACAACAGGATGAACATTATAAGTAATAGTTTCTTACTCAACTTTAATAGGTTATACTACTTAAACTTCAATGGGAGGATTATATTTAAACCACTTCTCCTTAGGGAGATCAACATGAGTAGCAAAAGATTCACAGAAAGAAGCTACTATCTCAGCGTCAAGTCCATATTTAGTGCTAAATTCACAAAAAGCATCGGTATCCATAAAAGATTTAACATAGTCAAACTTAAGGTTTATACCTGACTCATTACCTTCTCGAGTTCCCAATCTTCAGAGTTGCGTTTAATTCATTCCAATAAATCCCATTTGAATTCAATAGTCTTCTTCATAAAAGGACTAGTACAAGAAGTATCTGAAAGTACATGTAAGTCCCCATGTGTGGTTTCGGTAATTAAATGACAATCCTTATGGACTAATGTTTACATTGAGATATACATTTGAAGGTTAGCCCCATTGGAAAATGATTTAATAATATTGGAAGACAACTCCTTTGAAGCAACAATTACATAGAGATGATCAAAATGGAGTTCATCGGAGTATCTGAAGGATTACCTACTTAGAGCCATGGTTTGAGCCACAATGGATCAAGATCCTAAAAGGATGATTTGAATGATGAATTCTAGGAGTGGCTAAAAGATATGATCATAATGGACTCATGTGTTGAGTCATGATTGATCAAGTATTCAAGCAAGCTATTCAAGTGAAGAATTCAATATACCCTTCAAGATGTCAAGATTAAACATGGAGTAGAGATATCGGTTGACCAAGAGGAAGCTCAAAGATCAAACACTAAATGGTCAACACACGAGTGCAAACGATGCACCACATAGGATCTTGTGGTATGATAAGCAATTGTCAATTGCACTTTGTGTGCTAACCCATACTTTGTGTTGTCTATGTTTTTGAGGGTTAGGTGATTCTCATGGGCTCGCATTGAGAGAGAGAGATTTCAAGTGTCCATAAGAGGATGACATCAAGTGTTGATGATCATGGTTGACAAGGGCAAGTTCAAGATAACCATCCTGAAGGATTACATGCTTGAAGCTTGTGGATGATCACATGATGGACACGTGAAGATGAATACAAAGCAAACCTTCCCACATTGTGTATGGGGGATCTATTTGAAGCCTTCACCAAGTGTCATATCAAGATCATCGTTCTGACTTGAACCAAGCATAAACGTCAACATCAAGCTTAATTGGAATGCTTTAGTCAAAGGTATTAGTTCCTTTGGCTTTAGTTGTGAGGATCGATGACCATCGAAAAGGATATATGCTCAAGAATGAGTTTTCGGAAGCTATCTAGTATAGTTCTTTTATGATTCTTGAGTTATAGGGATCCCGCACTATTAAGACGTGATCAGAGGGGCTAGTGATAGATTTGCTCAAGTCAACATCTTCCATTTCTACTTCCTCACATCATATTCCAACATAGGCATATTTCGTTCCTATCCAATACAAATACAAAATGCCTATACATCTACCAAAGAAAATCCAAAGCCAAATAGGTCACCCAAATACATGATAAAACCTTTGCATAATTTGCATCCTCCATTTTTGTTGATCTTGGATGGTTCTCTATGTGAGGACCTGGGTTTTTTCCATAGCTTCAAAACGAGCCCAAGATCATCAAAATCGGTGTCCGGATGTAAAAGGTATGCATGTTTTAGTTTTGGGCCTCCTGCTGTTCTTTTTGTTGGCCGGATCATCCGGGTTCCAACCCGGATCATCCGGTTTCTCGACAAAATCATCACAGAAACTTATTCTGCTAGCTGGATCATCCGGCTACCCATCCGGATCATTCGGCTACGTCCCCGGACATCCGGGTTTCCGCTTCACCACATTGTATATTGACCTTCCCAGACATCCGGACATTGCCCGGATCATCCGGGTGTGCGTCCAGATCATCCAGGCAGGTCAACAACTGTGGGAAACGACTCTATTTTCTTGGGGGGGTATAAATATCCCTCTCCCACTCCGGGAGAGGGTTGACCACTCCATCCAAAATCGCCCCAGGAACACAAGTGGCTCCCTCTCACTTCTCCTACACCAAATCTTAGATCCCGGAGAGATTAGTGAGTGTTCTTGAGAGTTGTTCCAATCAAAAGATAGATCCTCTCCCTCTCCCTCTTGTGACCAAAGCAATTCGTGATTTGAGCAAGTGTTGAGCATTTCCCCCTTGATCTTGTTACTCGTGGAGGTTGGAGACTCCTAGGCGGTAGGAGTGCTCTGGTGAGGAATCAACTTGTGATTTGTCCCCCAGAAAGTTTGTGAAGGTTTGGAGGACACCTCAAGGTCTACCACTAGTGGTTGAGAATCACCTTCGTGGTGATATCTCAAGGAGAATAGGGTGAACCTTCGTGGCGTTGGTGTGCCTTCGTGGTAACATCCACCTCTCTAACGGTGACTAGCTTCCCTCCAAGGAAGTGAACATTGGGATACATCCTCGTCTCCGTGTCTTCGGTTAATTCTAACCCTAGCCACTACTTGTGGTTTACTTTGGTCTCTTGACCTTGCATTCACTATATCTTGTTGTCCTCATTATATTGTGTTGGTTACCATATCGTAGAGATTATCTAGGCCAACACTTTATAGTCCGCAATTCATACTTGCTACTATTGTTCTATCATGTGCTTAGTGTGAATTGCTAGCTTGTAACATTCATTTCCATATCTTGTGACATAACTTGTGTAAGCTTGTAGTGCTTACTTGAGTTTGATTGTATCATTCAATTTCATATATTGTGATACAATTTGTGTAAGCTTGTATTGCTTACTTGTGGTTGTGTGTATTATTCATTTACATATCTTGTGATATACATTGAGTAAGTTTGTGTAACTTACTTGTGCTTACTCATATCCTCGTTGTTCTCATCTTGTTTATCCTAAGTTGTTGGTGCACTTAGTGAGCCTGGTATATTTAGGATTTGTGCTTGAAAAGTATCCGCTTAGTTTATTTCCGCATTAGGATATAGCCAAATCCCTATAAGATTTTAAAACGCCTATTCATCCCCCCTCTAGGCGACATCGCGGTCCTTTCAATTGGTATTAGAGCAAGGTCCCTCCTTGAGGGAGTCCTGGATTAGGGGGTATCTGGACAGCCGGACTATATACATCGTCCGGACTATCGAAGCGTGAAGATACAAGACTCAAGACTTCGGCCCGTGTCCGTATGGGACTCTCCTTTGCGTGGAAGACAAGCTTGGCGATCTGGATATTGTGTTTCCTTCCTTGTAACCGACTCCATGTAAACCCTAGCCCTCTCCAGTGTCTATATAAACCGGAGAGGATGGCCCTTAGAAGGCCGATCATAATTACAATCATACCATCATAGGCTAGCTCTTAGGGTTTAGCCTCTACGATCTCGTGGTAGATCTACTCTTGTACTATTCATATCTTCAATATTAATCAAGCGGGAAGTAGGGTTTTACCTCCATCGAGAGGGCCCGAACCTGGGTAAACATTGTGTCCCTTGCCTCCTGTTACCATCAGCCTAAGACGCACAGATCGGGACCCCCTACCCGAGATCCACCGGTTTTGACACCGACATTGGTGCTTTCATTGAGAGTTCCTCTATGTCATCGCTTTGAGGCTTGATGGCGTCTTCAATCGCCAACAACACCGTCCAGGGCGAGACTTTTCGCCCCGAACAGATCTTTGTGTTCGGCAGCTTCGCACTCCGGGCCAATTCGCTTGGTTATCTGGAGCAGATCGACAGCTGTGCCTCTGGCCACCAGATCAGGTTTGGAAACCTGAACTACACGACGGATATTCACGGAGACTTGATCGTCGACGGATTCGGCCCTGTGCCAGGAGCGTCGGACAGTCACGAAGGGCACGACCTAGGCCTGCTGTCGGACAATGCTCGAAATGTCATCCCTGCAATAGCCCCAGACCTAAATCCGGAACAGGTTGCGTTGCCCGAGGACGGAGGACTAGACCCCGTCCCGCAGGCCGCATACTCATCGGCGGTGGAGCCGAACATAGGTCTCACCTCTATGGAGGCTTGTAACCCCGGCCCCCGGACTCGTATCCGGTTGTTGGTTCCGATCCACATATCCTCGAGCCAGGTCGGGCTCCGGTAATGGAGTTTACCACTTCGGACATCTTTCAGCACTCGCCCTTTGGCGACATGTTGAACTCGTTAAAGTCTCTCTCTTTGTCAGGAGGCTCTGGGCCGAACTATGTCCGGCCTGAGTGGGAAGCAGGTGACGAAGGAATTCGTTGCCCACCCACCACCCACTACATTGCCACGGTCGATGATTTAACTGACGTGCTTAACTTTGACTACGAAGACATCGACGGTATGGACGATGATGCAGAAGACTTATAGGAGCCACCGCTCATAGGGCGGTGGACAACCACCTCTTTATACGATGTATATATGGTGGATACTCCGAAGGAAACCAATGGCGACGAGGCAACCGAGGACAACCCCTTAGAGGGAAAATCAAAGTATGGGTGCCTTCGGCGCCACTCCAAGCCCCGCCACATCAATGCCGGCCCCGGAGACGATAACAATCCGGATGGTGCCGAAGAGGAATACAGCCTTAATCAGCCTACCTTTAAGCAGGCCGGACAGGCTACAGTGGGATACTTGGAGAGGGACAACTATACACCCTCCCCGAAGACGAGGTAAGCCTCGGCAATGACGAATTTAGCGTGCCTGAAGATCCAGTGGAACAAATTCGCTTTGAGAAACGACTCACAGCCACGACAAGGAGCCTGTAGAGGAAGCAAGAGCAGCTTAAAATTAACCAGGATTTGCTAATGGATAGGTGGACCAAGATCCTGGCCACCGAAGAGTACGGACTCGACCGCCCTACCAAAGGGTATACGCGGCACAACGGGCTACCTCAACCTAAGCAGGCGATCCAAAGGCACACAACCCGACGTCCGCACACCATCACAGTCCAAGACAGCAAGAAGGATACATGAAGAGGCATCCTCAAGCCTCGGCACAACAGCCATAAACGTCAAGTCAGGGAAGCTGATGCCAAGTTCAGCAACTCCCAGTCCGGTCAACGGACAAAGAACAGCTCAAGCCTATTCGGCCCGAGCCACAAACTCGATCAACCGTGTGAAATTCACGGTACTCCAAGAAGGACGACAAAACATACAAATAGACAATGTCGGATCTCCAAAGCAAAGCCACTGGTCGCGTACCGGAAACAATGAAGGGAGGCATCTAGTCAAGAGACCCCCCAGGGCACAACAGTACGGCTGATCGTCCCCTATCATACAAACCACGACAACTCAATTGTCGTACCCCTAGACCTAGTAGTCCAGGGGCTCCATAACACATAAAGCCACCGCGGGTATAAACCTACAAATAAACACCTTCTATAAGGTGTCCGGTGCAAAGGCCAAGTTCATTGGCCCACTGCTCTAACGGTTGTTCTCAGATAACCAAAAATTAAAAAAATGCCACGCCATCAGCGCACTCCCCTCATACGGTAACCCACCGTATGCTAACGGGATGAACTACGTTGACTAGATTCCACGTGGTAAACCATTAGGCCAACGCCGGTGATATACACATGCCTACATACAAGGCCGAAACCCCGCCCTTAGAGCGGACATCATACAGCTGCCGGAGTAGCAAGTCGTGCATGCCTATCAATATTTTGATATGACGACCATCTATCCGCACACCCACGGAGGAGTCTGGGCTACTTCCCAGTATAGCGGCCGGGGTCACCAGGGTCCGATCAGGAATGTAACGCCCCGGATACAACTTTCCATATTCGTAACTCCGACTCTTGCCATTTCCGGCTATGTGATTTATTATTTCCTCCGTGGTTGGGTTTTTGTCTGTTGTTTTGCATTTTGTTCTTGTTATGCATCTCGTCTCATCTCATCATTCGCATTGCATCTGCATGTTGTCATTAAGCTTGCATCTGTTCATAGTTGCCGCGTTTTCCCCTTACCTTCTTTATCCCTTTCGAGACCAACCGTTCATTGTTGTCTGACCGTTTGACCCTCTTTGCATAATGCATCGACCCCTCGCGCGCGTCCGAAAGTTGTCCCGAACCCGACCCGGGCTATCGTCACCGTTGGGCCCGGATCATCCCCAAACATCTATAAAACATCTCCGTTTTTGTTTTTGGACTCCCTAGCATATTTATTCTCGTCCGTCCGATTTTGATCGGAGGGACTAGGTAGCCCCTAAGCTAATTCTTCCTATAAATAGACCCCTAACCCTAAAATTTAGGAGCCTTGTCCCATCCATCCGTGTCCGCTGCCGCCACTGTTTTCTTGGGATCTCCTCCTGATCCATCCAGTTGACCCCCCTCGTTTTCTTCACCGGACCAACCAGCCGCAGCCTCCTCCTTCCTTGATCTCCCCTACCACCCAGTCCCGTCGATCCATCCCCAACCGGCAGCCTCCACCTTGCCCCGATCCAAATCCACCGAGTCCACCCGCGTCTGAACCGACCAGCACCCGATCTCCTCTGCCCGAGCGCTCGTTCCCTAGCGAGCTCTTGCTCGATCTATGCCTCCACCTCCCGAGCACATCGTCCCTGGTCTCCTCCTCGCCTCACCGTCCAATGACCGGCGCCGCCGTCGGCAATCACCAGGGGACCTCCATGGACGAACACCATGGCCGCCCGGGGCCTTCTTCTGCCTCGATGCAGCTCCATCCTCCGTGCCCGACGAGGTCTGCACTGCCGCGCGCCTGCATCCGTGAGGGAGACGACATCGATGCCTCCATGCTTTCTCTGCAACGTACCCCCTACCTCGACCGGGTCCTCCATCCCAAGCCATCGTCGTCATGCTTCTCGCGCCGCCCGATTCTGGTGCAGCCGTCGCTGGATCCCATCCTCCTCGACTCCAGCGAGCCCCGCCGGAGTTCTTCCGATGGCAGCACCCGCAGGTCATGTCGTCGTGCCTGTTTCCTCTTCTCATGTTCTGCTTTTCTCCCTGTCTCTCCTCTCTGAACTCTCTTGCTCCGTGAATTTCTTCAAAGGAGCACATCCCCGCGGCCCTGGCCTCAACTCGTTGCCGGATCCGTTTCCTCTCGGCGTCCACGACGAGCTCCGCCCGGTCTCCTCGCGCCCCGCCGCCCGCTGCCTCTTCGTCGCACGGTTCCCCTGCTTCTGCGTGCGAGGAGGATGACCAGCGCCCTGCCCCGCATTGACCGCACTTCCTCGCTGACCCGCTCGCCCGCCAGCCGCGTCCCCAGCGCCTGGGCCAGCGGCCTCCAAGGTCCAGCTCCTGCCTCCACCAACGGGCTGAAGCCCATGGGTGAGCTGCCTCCCCTGTTCCTGTTTGGCCTGTGTTCAGATTCGGCCCGATTCATTTTTTTCCATCTGGACGATTTTAGCAATTATTCAATGTTTTACTGTTTTACAGAAAAACCCTCAATGTTCATGCATTTAATAACTCCACAACCGTGCATCGGATTAAAATGTTTTATATATGTAAAATGCTTAGAATTCTGTCTAGTTTCATAATATTCAATTGTCATCCATGTTTGAAATGTTTAACTTGCTATTTGTTTAAATTTGCTCAAATGCCATGCTAAAATGATTTATTTCAAAACTAAATAACCATAGCTCCATTTTAAATAAACTTTATATGTAAATGGGGTGGAAAAATGCCTAGTTTAACTTGGTACACTTTGTTTTATTGTTTAACAATATTAAAATATGTTTTAGGGCAGAACAGTACCAAATTTAAAATATGCATATGGGGATTTTTCCGGAATTGTTGTTTGTTGTTTCGGCCTTATTTAAACTTGCCTAAATAGTTAGTTTCCTTATGCTTCACCTCTTGCCATGTTTAGCAACATTTAATATTGTTTGGTAGCTTATAACAAGATCAAACTAAATAATTGCATGTGGTGTTTTGTCAATATGCAACTCGTTGCATATTGAGCTCCACTTAACTTGTAGTATTGTTTGTTGCACTTTGCCATGCCATGCCTCATTAAACCGGACATGCATCATACTTGTTTGTGCATCATGCTATGTTTATGCTTGTGCATTTACCATGTTTTTTGCTTCTTTCTGGTTTGCTTCTCTCGTTAGCTTCGGTTTCGTTCCGGAGTTGTGAGGATCCGTTCGACTACTTCTGTTTGTCTTCTTCATGGACTCGTTCTTCTTCCTAGCGGGATTTCAGGCAAGATGACCGCTACCCCGGATCTCACTACTATCATTGCTATGCTAGTTGCTTCGTTCTATCACTATGCTGCGCTAGCTATCATTTGCTCTTAAAGCCTCCCAAATTGCCATGTCAGCCTCTAACCTTTTCACCCTTCCTAACAAACCGTTGTTTGGCTATGTTACCGCTTTGCTCGGCCCCTCTTATAGCGTTGTTAGTTGCACGTGAAGTTGAAGATTGCTCCATGGTGGACAGGATTATGTTGGGATATCACAATATCTCTTATTTAATTAATGCATCTATATACTTGGTAAAGGGTGGAAGACTCGGCCTTATGCCTGGTGTTTTGTTCCACTCTTGCCGCCCTAGTTTCTGTCATATCGGTGTTATGTTCCTGGGTTTTGCGTTCCTTACGTGGTTGGGTGATTTATGGGACCCCCTTGACAGTTTGCTTTGAATAAAACTCCTTCAGCAAGGCCGAACCTTGGTTTGACCATTTGCCTCACCTAGCCCTTTTTCCCTTGGGTTTCCGGAGCCCGAGGGTCATATTAATTTTAGCCCCCCGGGGCCAGTGCTCCTTCGAGTGTTGGTCCGAACTGAGCTGCCTACGGGGCCACCTCGGGGCAACTCTAGGGTTGGTTTTACTCGTAGCTAGTCTCATCCGGTGTTGCCCTGAGAACGAGATATGTGCAGCTCCTATCGGGATTTGTCGGCACATCGGGCGGCTTTGCTGGTCTTGTTTTACCATAGTCGAAATGTCTTGTAAACCAGGATTCCGAGACTGATTGGGTCTTCCTGGGAGAAGGTATATCCTTCATTGATCGCGAGAGCTTATCATGGGCTAAGTTGGGACACCCCTGCAGGGTATAAACTTTCGAAAGCCGTGCCCGCGGTTATGGGCAGACGGGAATTTGTTAATGTCCGGTTGTAGATAACTTGACACCAGATCCGAATTAAAACGCATCAACCGTGTGTGTAGCCGTGATGGTCTCTTTTCGGCAGAGTCCGGGAAGTGAACACGGTTTTGGGTTAGGATTGACGTAAGTAGGAGTTCAGGATCACTTCTTGATCATTGCTAGCTTCATGACCGTTCCATTTGCTCTCTTCTCGCTCCTATTTGCGTATGTTAGCCACCATATCATGCTTAGTCGCTGCTGCAACCTCACCACCTTACCCCTTCCTTACCCTTTAAGCTTTGCTAGTCTTGATACCCATGGTAATGGGATTGGTGAGTCCTCGTGGCTCACAGATTACTACAACAACAGTTGCAGGTACAAGTTTTGCGATGATCCTGACGCGAGAGTGATGTTTGCTTGTTTTGGAGTTCTTCTTCTGCTTCTTCTTTGATCAGGGGATAGGTTCCAGGTCGGCAGCCCGGGCTAGCAGGGTGGATGTCGTTGAGTTTCTGTTTGTGTTCATCCATAGTCGGATGTTGCTCTTATGTATTGTGATGTTGTATTCATGTGGCATTGTATGCCTTATGTATGTATCCCCATCTATGATGTAATGTTGATGTAATGATATCCACCTTGCAAAAGCATTTCAATATGCGGGTCTATCCTTGGTGGGACCTTCGAGTTCCTTTTGGATAGGGTCGCATATTGGGCGTGACAAGTTGGTAATCAGAGCCTTGACCGACCATAGGAGCCCCCTTGATTGTTGGTCGTTGTTGAGTCTAGAAGAAAACTATTTTGAGTCTTAGGATTATATATATCGAAGAGTAGGATTCTTTTTACTCCTGATCCCCCTTCGTCGATCTTGTGAGGACTCCTGACGTAGATGTTTCGCCTTTCCTCTCCTCAAATTTCACTAAATTTTTTTAGGATCATGCGGGTATCTTGGAATCGTTCTGATGGTTTTGTGACGAGAACATTGTTCTTGGAGCCTCCTGTCTTTTATGTGGCAATGACCCGGGGAGTTGAGCTCTGAGGTGTTGTCGTCACAATTTTATCATTGCAGTTCTGGAATACCTGAGTTTTGCCGACATCGAAAATCTCTTTTATGCAGTTGTTGGTGAGATAACCTCGACGTCACCCAGTACTGGGGAGTTCGGGAGTATTGCCATAGCTTGTAGAACGGATGCTTTTCGAAGGTTGAGGTACACGATTTCCGAAGGTTTCTTGGTTATGTGTTGACGGATGGATACAACTTGGATGTAGGTATTGTTAGTTTGGGTGAGATATATTGCTTCCCCTGTATCCCCAACACCAGACTGCATAACCAGAAAGTTTCGGGAGTTTATAGGTGGGAATTCCAGTAGCTCCTAGAATATCTTTCCGACAGATGCATGATATGGGATTGGGTAAATCTCTATCATATGTATTTGTTTTGGCTTATTCTGCAAGCCAAATCCTTTGTTTTGTTTTATTTGTGGCATTCGAGTTGCTTCAAAGTCAAGTGTTGAATCCATACGTTTCAAGTGGTGTTCTCATATTTCTATGGGAGTACTAATCCTTCTTGATCACTGAGGTTGTCATGCCAACTCTTTTCTAACCGGTGTGCTTCTCTTCAAGTGGATCCGATCATTTTCAACATCCGCAAGATCAATTCTAAGTTTTCTCAACGGTATCCATTTCATCCGTCCCCAAGTTGCCTTTGTTTTCCCGTTCTCCCACCCTTTTTCTTCAAGGACTCAGATTTCTTAATCGGGTATCCATTTTATTGATGGGAAGACTCTCCATTCTTTTCCGTCAATGTTCTTATCCGGTGATTTCCCATGAAGATGCTCAACAGTTTCAAGTTCATCATCCTTCATTGTTGTTTCTTCTCCGGTGGATCCAATTCAAGCTTTCGATATTCATCATATTCCTTTCCTCGTTTCTAATGCTTTCTCATGCCGATGCACCTCTTAATCATTCACTTCTTCCTATTCATTTGTCCTGGAGTGCTGAAGATATTTCACAAGACTTGTGTTTCCATTCTCAATCCGTTCAAGATATTTCGAGGTTGTTATCTCATTCAAGTCATTTAATTCAACTGGTGCAATTTCCCTTTCAAGTAATTTTTCGAAGGTGTATATCTTGAGTGGGCCCTAACCCACAGGTCTTTTCCCAGGATCTTACCTGACTCTTCTAACTATTCCGGAGTTATTCTTAAATTCTTTTCAAGTGTGACGTAAGAATGGATCCCATCAGTCACATGCCTTCTCCAAGATCGTTTTCAATTTTTTTTCATCTTTGGTTCAACCCTTCCTTTTTTTAATTCTCCCGGAGTATCTCAACAATTCATGGTGGTGTTTCTCGTCGTCATTCTCAAATTTTGAAGACCGAAGAAGAGTTCCTCTTAAATCCTTACTAGTTCTTCCAAAGATTCATGGTTCTAGCTTCATGCCATCCTCTCATAATTGTTTTCAATTGTGAGAATTCTTTTCTTACCTATCTGGAGCATGTCATGAGTTGTTTCCATTTCTTACCTCCGAAGGCCATCATGTCATAATTCTTCATCCTCAGCTTGTAGCTATTGTTCTCCAAATCTTACCGGTGAATTGTTCAAATGACCTCTAATCAGTTCATGGCCTCTTCGTTCTCATGTATCTAAATCCCTTCAAGTATCTTCATTCATTTTCCAATTCTTCCCGGTGAATTGTGCCTTTGCTAATCGCATTTTCAATTCTTACGGTGGTTCGTTCAAGATTTCTCTTCCTTCGTTATCGTATCAATTCACTCGTTCTTTCGTTGTTTCAATCCTACTGGTGGTCGTTGAAGACCTTCCTCAAGTTCACGCTATATCTCTCTTAATCCTTTCTACGAGAATAAGTAGTATGCCAAATCCGTTGCTTGTCATCAATTTAATTTGATGAAGGATAAGTATATTATAAATCTTATTCTTATTTCCTTGAGGTGGTTCAATTCTTTTCTTCTGGAGATTGTTCATGATAAAGTAATTCTAGGTTTCAAGTTATTCATCTTTCTTGTCCGGAGTTCAAAGTTTACTCATTTTGTAGCTCCATCTAAATCATTGCAAGGCTTCAATTCTGGTTCTCTTCAACCTCCAATTCTTCTTCATAATCATTTTCTTTTCCGGAGATCTTCCAAGAGGCTCCTCATGGGGGTTCATCAAGGATTTAATTCATTCTCGAAGTGTTCTTCAAGATTCTTGTTGGAGGAGTTCAAGTATTCTTCATCTTGCATTCCAAAGTGCAATTCTTTCTACCTTATCTTTTGAGGTGGTGTTATGTCACTCTTGACAATTTCCTTCATGGTTCATGATTCATATGTTGTCAAGAATGAGGTATTTTAAATCCATTAATCTCTTCGTTGGAGTTATCTTGTGTCATATTTCACCTAAAGCCTTCCCTAAGGATTGTTGCTATTGTGGTTCTTATCAATGATCCAAGTTTTCTCCTATCCTCTCAGCAAAAGCAGTTTTCATCTCTTCTTTGATCTCAAACAATCAATTGTTTCTGTTAGTGGCCGGTTGTCACCTCATCATTTTGAGATGTTTGCCATAAGCCCACAACAAGCTTGTGCTTTTCGTTCTTAATTTTCCAACAACTCTGTTCAATTCTTCTTTGCAAGCATGCTTTCCAAGTTCATTTGTGGCAGAAGATTTCATTTTCTTCTCCGTCCCTTTATCCCATCAATCTAGCTTCTATTCTTTCGTTCTGGAGGCATTGTGATGTTGCTCTTTTCACTCATCATCTCGAATTGAGGATCATGTTCTTTCCATATTTATCCATTTAACCGGAGTGTTGTGTCATCTCTTCAAGTTCTTTCATCTTATCAAGTTTTCCTTCTTCTTTCAGTCGGACTGCTGCCCAAATTATATCAATCTTATTCCTTCTCTATCTAGTTTTAACCAGAGTGGTTTCAATATCTATCTTATCACTAAACCTCTTGGTTCTCGTCGTATCCCTTGTTCCTCTTTTCTAACGGAGTGTTTTCAACTTTGTTCATCTACGTTGTTTTATTTATTTCGTTTTGCTCAACCTCTCAAGGTTCATGGTTTCACTCGTTTGTCGAAGAAGCAACTTAGTTTTACCTCTTCTCTTCCTCTTCCGTTTCTCTCCGGTGCCATCCTAGATCTCGGGACGAGATCCTCTCGTAGTGGTGGAGTGTTGTAACGCCCCGGATACAACTTTCCATATTCGAAACTCCGACTCTTGCCATTTCCGGCTATGTGATTTATTATTTCCTCCGTGGTTGGGTTTTTGTCTGTTGTTTTGCATTTTGTTCTTGTTATGCATCTCGTCTCATGTCATCATTCGCATTGCATCTGCATGTTGTCATTAAGCTTGCATCCGTTCGTAGTTGCCGTGTTTTCCCCTTGCCTTCTTTATCCCTTTCGAGACCAACCGTTCATTGTTGTCCGACCATTTGACCCTCTATGCATAGTGCATCGACCCCTCGTGCGCGTCCGAAAGTTGTCCCGAACCCGACCCGGGCTGTCGTCACCGTTGGGCCCGGATCATCCCCAAACATCTATAAAACATCTCCGTTTTTGTTTTTGGACTCCCTAGCATATTTATTCTCGTCCGTCCAATTTTGATCGGAGGGACTAGGTAGCCCCTAAGCTAATTCTTCCTATAAATAGACCCCTAACCCTAAAATTTAGGAGCCTTGTCCCATCCTTCCGTGTCCGCCGCCGCCACTGTTTTCTTGGGATCTCCTCCCGATCCATCCAGTCGACCCCCCCTCGTTTTCTTCATCGGACCAACCAGCCACAGCCTCCTCCTTCCTCGATCTCCCCTGCCACCCAGTCCCGTCGATCCATCCGCAACCGGCAGCCTCCACCTTGCCCCGATCCAAATCCACCGAGTCCACCCGGGTCTGAACCAACCAGCACCCGATCTCCTTTGCCCGAGCGCTCGTTCCCAAGCGAGCTCTTGCTTGATCTATGCCTCCACCTCCCGAGCACATCGTCCCTGGTCTCCTCCTCGCCTCACCGTCCAACGACCGGCGCCGCCGTCGGCAATCACCAGGGGACCTCCATGGATGAACACCATGGACGCCCGAGGCCTTCTTCTGCCTCGATGCAGCTCCATCCTCCGTGCCCGACGAGGTCTGCACCACCGCGCGCCTGCATCCGCGAGGGAGACAACGTCGATGCCTCCATGCTTTCTCTGCAACGTACCCCCTGCCTCGACCGGGTCCTCCGTCCCAAGCCATCGTCGTCATGCTTCTTGCGCCGCCCGATTCTGGTGCAGCCGCCGCTGGATCCCATCCTCCTCGACTCCAGCGAGCCCCGCCGGAGTTCTTCCGATGGCAGCACCCGCAGGTCATGTCACCGTGCCTGTTTCCTCTTCTCCTGTTCTGCTTTTTCTCCCTCTCTCTCCTCTCTGAACTCTCTTGCTCCCTGAATTTCTTCAAAGGAGCACATCCCCGCGGCCCTGGCCTCAACTCGCCGCCGAATCCGTTTCCTGTCGGCGTCCACGACGAGCTCCGCCTGGTCTCCTCGCGCCCCGCCACCCACTGCCTCTTCGTCGCGCGGTTCCCATGCTTCTGTGTGCGAGGAGGACGACCAGCGCCCCGCCCCGCGTTGACCGCACTTCCTCGCTGACCCGCTCGCCCGCCAGCCGCGCCCCCAGCGCCTGGGCCAGCGGCCTCCAAGGCCCAGCTCCTGCCTCCACCAACGGGCTGAAGCCCATGGGTGAGCTGCCTCCCCTGTTCCTGTTTGGCCCGTGTTCAGATTCGGCCCGATTCATTTTTTTTCCATCTGGACGATTTTAGCAATTATTCAATGTTTTACTGTTTTACAGAAAAACCCTCAATATTCATGCATTTAATAACTCCACAACCGTGCATCGAATTAAAATGTTTTATATATGTAAAATGCTCAGAATTCTGTCTAGTTTCATAATATTCAATTGTCTTCCATGTTTGAAATGTTTAACTTGCTGTTTGTTTAAATTTGCGCAAATGCCATGCTAAAATGATTTATTTCGTAACTAAATAACCGTAGCTCCATTTTAAATAAACTTTATATGTAAATGGGGTGGAAAAATGCCTAGTTTAACTTGGTACACTTTGTTTTATTGTTTAACAATATTAAAATATGTTTTAGGGCAGAACAGTACCAAATCTAAAATATGCATATGGGGATTTTTCCGGAATTGTTGTTTGTGGTTCCGGCCTCATTTAAACTTGCCTAAATAGTTAGATTCCTTATGCTTCACCTCTTGCCATGTTTAGCAACATTTAATATTGTTTGGTAGCTTATAACGAGATCAAACTAAATAATTGCATGTGGTGTTTTGTCAATATGCAACTCGTTGCATATTGAGCTCCACTTTACTTGTAGTATTGTTTGTTGCACTTTGCCATGCCATGCCTCATTAAACCGGACATGCATCATACTTGTTTGTGCATCATGCTATGTTTATGCTTGTGCATTTACCATGTTGTTTGCTTCTTTTCGGTTTGCTTCTCTCGTTAGCTTCGGTTTCGTTCCAGAGTTGTGAGGATCCGTTCGACTACTTCCGTTTGTCTTCTTCATGGACTCGTTCTTCTTCCTAGCGGGATTTCAGGCAAGATGACCGCTACCCTGGATCTCACTACTATCATTGCTATGCTAGTTGCTTCGTTCTATCACTATGCTATGCTACCTATCATTTGCTCTTCAAGCCTCCCAAATTGCCATGTCAGCCTCTAACCTTTTCACCCTTCCTAACAAACTGTCGTTTGGCTATGTTACCGCTTTGCTCGGCCCCTCTTATAGCATTGTTAGTTGCAGGTGAAGTTGAAGATTGCTCCATGGTGGACAGGATTATGTTGGGATATCACAATATCTCTTATTTAATTAATGCATCTATATACTTGGTAAAGGGTGGAAGACTCGGCCTTATGCCTGGTGTTTTGTTCCACTCTTGCCGCCCTAGTTTCTGTCATATCGGTGTTATGTTCCCGGATTTTGGTTCCTTATGTGGTTGGGTGATTTATGGGACCCCCTTGACAGTTTGCTTTTAATAAAACTCCTCCAGCAAGGCCCAACCTTGGTTTTACCATTTGCCTCACCTAGCCCTTTTTCCCTTGGGTTTCCGGAGCCCGAGGGTCATCTTTATTTTAGCCCTCCCGGGCCAGTGCTCCTCTGAGTGTTGGTGCGAACTGAGCTGCCTGCGGGGCCACCTCGGGGAAACTTGAGGGTTGGTTTTACTCGTAGCTAGTCTCATCCAGTGTTGCCCTGAGAATGAGATATGTACAGCTCCTATCGGGATTTGTCGGCACATCGGGCGGCTTTGCTGGTCTTGTTTTACCATTGTCGAAATGTCTTGTAAACCAGGATTCCGAGACTGATCGGGTCTTCTTGGGAGAAGGTATATACTTCGTTGATCGTGAGAGCTTATCATGGGCTAAGTTGGGACACCTCTACAGGGTATAAACTTTCGAAAGCCGTGCCCGCGGTTATGGGCAGATGTGAATTTGTTAATGTCCGGTTGTAGATAACTTGACACCAGATCCGAATTAAAATGCATCAACCGTGTGTGTAGTCGTGATGGTCTCTTTTCGGCGGAGTCCGGGAAGTGAACACGGTTTTGGGTTAGGATTGACGTAAGTAGGAGTTCAGGATCACTTCTTGATCATTGCTAGCTTAACGACCGTTCCGTTTGCTCTCTTCTCGCTCCTATTTGCGTATGTTAGCCACCATATCATGCTTAGTCGCTGCTGCAACCTCACCACCTTACCCCTTCCTTACCCTTTAAGCTTTGCTAGTCTTGATACCCATGGTAATGGGATTGGTGAGTCCTCGTGGCTCATAGATTACTACAACAACAGTTGCAGGTACAGGTTTTGCGATGATCCTGACGCGAGAGCGATATTTGCTTGTTTTGGAGTTCTTCTTCTGCTTCTTCTTCGATCACGTGATAGGTTCCAGGTCGGCAGCCTGGGCTAGTAGGGTGGATGTCGTTGAGTTTCTGTTTGTGTTCATCCATAGTCGGATGTTGCTCTTATGTATTGTGATGTTGTATTCATGTGGCATTGTATGCCTTATGTATGTATCCCATCTATGATGTAATGTTGATGTAATGATATCCACATTGCAAAAGCGTTTCAATATGCGGGTCTATCCTTGGTGGGACCTTCGAGTTCCTTTTGGATAGGGTCGCATATTGGGCGTGACAAGGAACCTTTAGACCAACCACGGGAGGACGCCCGGCTGCCTCCGAGCATTTACCTTTACAAACTAACTTTTATGCAGAACAGGATTGGCGGCGTGGAATCGGCCCGGACACATAAGGACAGGACCATGCAGGTAGAAGGCAGTTCAGATTCACTTTCGATCCATTCACAGCCCCCTCTAGTCCGACCATCACAGGTTCCGCCAAAAACCATCCCTTTTTCATCATAAATAACACTCATACGCATATACATATCTTCCTACTGCAATTCGTAGACTTAAATAACACGTACCGGACGTCGTCTATCATCGACGCCTCTTTGCCACAAAACGGCAGCCATGCTTCGTGTTACGCCCGGCTATGCCAGGGGCTCCACAGTACAACACTAAAAGTCCGACCACCTTTTCGGTCGCTCGGCACCCCGAACTTATAGCACTATATGCATCAGCTCCGAATCATGTCTTGGGTCATTGGTTGGGTTTTCCCGGCTCCCATGTTTTGGTACCTTACGTTCCATTCCGTCGGCTAAGGTAGCGCTGGGAGAACTACTGCGATTGTGTCCCGGTTCTGCCGGACGAGCACCTCAGTAGAGAAAGCCGAAAACCGACTATCATGATGCAGCGAGAGCTGGTCAGCTGTTCGAGAGGTTGTAAAATCCTTAAATATTTATTCCGCATAACGCCACTATAAAATGCAGATTGCGACGGATCGGTATTCCGATCAGGCGCCAATAGAGCCCCTAGTTCGGCCTTCCGAACACTAGGGGCTGCGCCGACCATACTCGAATTCCTATGGCTAAGTGAGAGTAGTAAAGCCACATATAGTCCGATTGCCTAGTTCGTGGTGAGAAACACCTCCTTAAAAGGACCCAACCATGGGATAAAGAGTGTTCAGAAATACCCCGAACACCCCCGTACTTCTCACGTCGGGGCTGAAGCCGACGACTGGCCAACTCTCAGAATTTACATACAATAAACAACCGCACAGGAAGAACATATGTTCACTCAAAATAGGCAATACATAATAAAGCGTGCCATTATCCCATATTACAAATATTGGCGAGAATGTCCTCAGGGAAATATAATGTCTTTGGTGCACTTATCCGCCGCCAGGCGGGCCCCCTTCAGTACACCTTCATAGTACAGTTCGGGCTTGCGATGCTCCTTACCCTCTGGTGGCCCTCGGTTATCAGCTTCTCCGCATCAAGCTTACCCCAATGCACTGTCGCATGGGCAAGCACTATGTGCGCACCTTCTATACATACTGATCGCTTGATTGAATCAAGTCGAGGACATGCGCCCACAATCCGCTTTACGAGTCCGAAGTAACTGCTTGGAATTGGCTCTGCAGGCCACAGCCGGATAACCAAGTCCTTCATGGCTAGTTCGGCCGCCTGGTGTAGTTCGACCAGCTGCTTCAGCTGATCGATAAAAGGCACCGGATAGTTCAGCGCCAGATACTGTGACCAGAAGTTCCTCCCCGCAGACTCCCTTTCCTTGGTCCGGTAAAATTGGGCAGCATCTGATATGCTGCGAGGCAGATCTGCAAATGCCCCTGTAAAATTAAGAATTCAGCTTGCCGCTTAGAGTTCCCCATACTATCACGTAATAATAGCCATAAATACAAATGGCCTTACCAGCCGCAACTTTCCGGGCCTCCTGAATGTCCCGTACAGCACCTCGGGCTTCTTCCCGAGCATCTTCCGCGGCTTGGAGGGCTTGGGCGAGTTCGGATTCTTTCCCTACTAGACTTTGCTCCAAGCTCTCGCTTTCCGTCACAGCTTCCTGGAGCTTTCGCTCAGCTGTGACGACCCTGGCCTCGTGTTCTTCACGAAGCGCCTGTTCGGCGGCAGCCTTCTCGTGGGCATTAGTCACTGCCTTCTTCAGCGCCTCATATTCGGCACTCGCTCCTAGGGCGTATAACATAATTTACTTTTCAATAGGCACACTTATTCATTTGTGCCCAATGCAAGACAATGTTTAAACATACCTTGCTTCTCCTCTAATTGCTTCTTCACATGGCCGAGTTCTTCTTCGGCCCGTTCCAGGCTCTGCTTCAGTTCAGACACTTCCGCATCATGAGCGGCCGTCCTCTCTGCAGACGTCTGTTTTCAACCAAATGGTATATATCATTAAACTAAGGTTCCCATTACAATAGAGGGTTTGATCCCCTGCCCGGCTCCCTATCGTCGGATTGTGTATCAGGGGCTACTACTCATATCATGATGATTCCTCAAAGTTTCCTTAGAAACCATACCTCAAAAGCCTTTATAAGGCCAAGGCAGGACTCATTCAGCCCGCCTTCGGCAGACTGAATCTTTCCAACCACCGCACCCATGAGGGTCCGATGTTCGTCGACGATAGACACATTCTTCAACGCTGTAGATAGACCGCCTGACAGCTCTGTGTAGACAGAGGTGGCCGGTGGATTAGGCAAACCTCCCTCCTTGAAGGGTGGCCGCTCGCCCGATCCTGGAGCCATAGAGGTCTCCAGGACCTTATCCGGCTCAGGGTCTCCTCGAGACAACACCTCGGTGTCGCGCCTGGACCCCAGAAAAAGAGCCTTCGGAGGCGTCCCGCTCGCCACAGCATCCGAACTCAATGAATCCTCCGACAATGACTGTCCGGCAGGAGGTCTCACTCGGCTGTACGAGATATGGCGACAGTTAAAACTACTATACTCAGACGACCCTGAATGCATAGGCGCATTAGGGATTCGGTTACTTAAGATTTTTTCCAGGGGCTGGGCTCTGGGATCCCACTCCGGGCCGCTGTCGGCAGCCGGGGGAGATGCCTTTGGACGGGAACCTCTCCCCCTCTTGGGCGATTCGGCCTCCAGGGATGGGGAAGCCGTGCGCTTCTTCCCACCTACAGAGTGAGGCTCGTCCTCCTCTGCTTCCTCCTATTCGTCTTCGAAAGAAGGAGCATCGCTAGAGTCTTCAGATTTGGCGTCCGAAGTCTTGCGGTGACGGAGGCCACTTCGGGTCTTCTTGGCCTTCTTGGAGTCCTCCTTCTTTGGCGCCTCGTAAGGCGCGAGGACTAGCATCTTTGTTAGAAGAGGTCCGTCTGGTTCCTCCGGCAGTGGGGCCAGATAATGCATCCGCTCCACCTTCTTAATCCATCCCTGAGGTCACGATGAAACACGATTAAGATATCTCCTTCATGACATACCAACTAAAGCATGGACGGACAGGGCGTGACTGTAACTTACTGGGCTTAGAGAATGGGATAATTGATACCCCCGATCCTCGGCGGAGTCCGGCCATGATTTGCCGGACTTGAAGAGCACCTTCCAGATATCCTCGTGGGAGGAGTCATAGAGTTCCTGAAGGGTCTGGTGCTCGGTCGGGTCGAACTCCCACAAAGTCAGGCTCGACACTGACAAGGTAGAACCAGGTGAACTAGCATCACCTGGACTACGTCGACGAGTTTGACGTCCTTGTCAAGCGCGCTCCGAACGCGTGTCTGGAGCAGTGATAGCTCATCGGACGAGGACCAGTTCGGGCCCTTCTTGGGCCAGGACGTGAGCCGCAGTGGAGCTCCAGATCTGAACTCCGGAGCTGCAGCCCACTTTTTATGCATGGTTCAGTGATATAAAACCACTGCTGCTGCCACTCCTTGACGGAGTCATTGAAAGTGCCCTTCGGCTAAATGACCTTGGGCATCTTGCTCACCATGGCACCGCCACACTCGGCGTGTTCGCCACTTACCACCTTGGGCTTCACATTGAAAATCTTCAGCCACAGGCCGAAGTGAGGCGGAATTCGGAGAAAGGCCTCGCACACGACGATGAATGTTGAGATATTGAGAAAAGAGTTGGGGGAAAGATCATTAAATCAATCCCGTAATAATACATAACTCCACGGACAAATAGGTGGAGGGGAAACCCAAGCCCGCGGACAAAATGGGGAAGGAACACGACTCTCTCGTGAGGCTTCGAAGTGGGGACGACCTGTCCCGCCGGTGGGAGACGGTGGCCGATCTTCTTGGCCAGATACACAGCTTCCCGAAGCTTTTGGATATCCTTCTCCCGGATGGTAGAGGTCATCCATCTACCTCCTGCTTCGGATCCAAACATCTTTGGGAAACTTCTGTCTGACGGAAAAGAAGAAAGGCTTGGGCATTAGGGCTCGAGAAGAGGGGAATGAGTTAGCGGAAGGAGAAGGCGTGGGTAAAGAGGAAGAGACTTCATCTCTTTATAAGAGGTGGTACGAGCTTTTTACGCCTCCCCACTTGCCTGGTGGAACCCGCTCACCTCCCACTCGCCGCGATTAGTGGTGCGGTTGGATTATCCACACTCGTATTGATGAGAATTCCGTGATAAGGGGACATGATCTCTGCTTTGACAAGGCGTGTCAAAGAAACCGCCCCACAATACACGTTGTGGCTAGTTGTGGGGAAAACAGTTCGAATAATGACCTGGCTGTAATGGCATATCACGTCGTCTAAAAAAGTTGTCAGCTGAAGTATCATTCTCTCTACGGTGGTATGTGAAGATCATTTTGCAGATCCGGACACGGTCTACGTGTTCGATAATAACCTTGGAGTATTCGGAGAAGGAACCCGCCTTGCAATGCCGAAGACAAGACTGCACGCCGGACTCATCGTCATTGAAGCTTGGTTCAGGGGCTACTGAGGGAGTCCTGGATTAGGGGGTATCCGGACAGCCGGACTGTATACATCGTCCGGACTATCGAAGCGTGAAGATACAAGACTCAAGACTTTGGCCCGTGTCCGGATGGGACTCTCCTTTGCATGGAAGACAAGCTTGGCGATCCGGATATTGTGTTTCCTTCCTTGTAACCGACTTCATGTAAACCCTAGCCCTCTCCGGTGTCTATATAAACCGGAGAGGATGGCACTTAGAAGGCCGATCACAATTACAATCATACCATCATAGGCTAGCTCTTAGGGTTTAGCCTCTACGATCTCGTGGTAGATCTACTCTTGTACTATTCATATCTTGAATATTAATCAAGCAAGAAGTAGGGTTTTACCTCCATCGATAGGGCCCAAACCTGGGTAAACATTGTGTCCCTTGCCTCCTGTTACCATCAGCCTAAGACGCACAGATCGGGTCCCCCTACCTGAGATCTGCCGGTTTTGACACCGACACTCCTTATTAGGCTTCACTGCCTGGAGAGTATCGATGTCGACTAATGATTTAGTGCACAACAACACTTTTTATTTGGATGGCACAAATTATCACCTATGGACACTACAAAAAAAACACTTCCGTGATGATACGTGTTTGTCACAGTAGGTCGCGTTTTTTGTCATGCATGTACATCCATGACAAATTTATGACAGAATCAAGATGGTCATACATGTGCTGTCATAGAAGTGTTCCATGACATTACCAAAATTATCATCACGGAAGTGTCCACTTCCATGATGATAAATCGCGCGTCACAGAAGTGCTTTCATCAAGGGTGACCGACACGTGGCATCCACCGTAACGGAACACTGTTAAGCTATCGGGTCGGGTTTTGGATCCGATAACCCGTTAACAGCCCCGACCATTGGGGATTTTCCACATGTAAAATCATCATTGGCTGGAGGAGACATGTGTTAGGTCCGCGCTGGCACAAGTGTCACTCATCCAATGGGCGAGACACGCCTATGATATGTTGACACATGGACCGGCCCATCAAGTTTAAATGGGCCGGCCCAACTAAAGGCCCACAAGATTTTGCGGACCATAATGGGCCGGCCCAGCTAAAGGCCCACGAGATTTTGCGGACCATAATGGACTGGCCCAGCTAACGGCCCACAAGATTTTGCGGGCCATAATGGGCCGGCCCAGGTAAAGGCCCACAAGATTTTTGTGTGCCATAATGGGCCGGCCCAGGTAAAGGCCCACAAGATTCTTGCGGATCATAATGGGCCGGCCCGGCTAAAGGCCCACGAGATTTCACCGACATTAATGGGCCGGCCCAGCTGTAGGCCCACAAGAATTTGAGGACCCTAGTAGGCCGGCCCATTAACTGGCTGCCATGTTTTGGGCCAAATGCCGGCCCATATTTGATCCGGTCCATTAATGGCCTGCCACGTTCCGGGCCTAATAGTGGCCCATATGAGATCCGGCCCGTTAAAAGCCTACCATGTTCTGGGCCAAATTACGGCCCAGATCAGGTACGACCCTTTAAGAGGCTATGGGCTCAATTATGGCCCATATCAGATTCGGCCCGTCAACTGGACACTATGCTTTTGGGCCCACTTGCTAGAGGCCCACTTAGTAATTCGGCCTGACATTAGTTTTGGCCTCTTAAGGACCCGTTTAACATTTCGGCCCTATATTAATTTCGGCCTGTTAAATGCCCGTCATATAGTTGGGCCTAACTACGGCCCGGTTTGCATCCGGCCTGCTCGCAGCCGATATCTGATTGGGCCAAACAAGGACCGAGACAATTTTGGCCTGTTAAAAGCCCGTGATTTGATTCGCACAATCATGGGCCGGGGTTCATTTCGGGCTGCTGCCGGCCCGTTAGCTGTTCGGCACGTTTCAGGCCCAACCTACATCGTGATTGCATGACGGCCCGATTATGTACCGTAATTTTACGGTTTGGCCGGTTTACTGCGAAGACATGATATATATACAGTAAAATAACTGCAGCATCGTGAATAAGAAAAAACCTAGACTATACAATAAAGAAATTACAGCATATTACATCCACTGGGCATCAAAGTTCGCCACTATGATAATAAAGCACAAGCAGACAGCAGATTACATACACTGGGCATCAAAGATCGCCACCAGTGCAAATAAACACGCCGACAAAATAATATACAAAACCGACAGCACTTCAATAGAGTTCAAGAAAGGTTAGCCCTGCTGGGGAGCTGCAGCGCAAGCAGCTGAGCAAGATGATGAGACTGCGCTTGTTCAACACTTAAATCTTCCTCACTCTGAAAGATAAACAAGCAGACAGATGACAGGTTTTGCACATAAAAGTATCAGTGCTGACAATTCATCACATTTCTTACTGACGAATAAAGTGACACAGTTTAAAATTGCATTAACACAATATGGTATTGTTCAGGTCAAGACATGGCAGGAAATGACATTGTGAAGGAGTTGGCAGCTTCACGACACCACTGGATTACAGATCAAGAACTCATAAGTATCAATGGTTAGTGTGCTGTCAATTTATCCCATTTCAGATTGGCAAATAAAGAGACGGTTTAAATAATACTCCCTCCGTCCGGAATTACTTGTCATCAAAATGGATGTGTCTAGAACTAAAATACATCTAGATACATCCATTTCAATGACAAGTATTTTCGGACGGAGGGAGTAGTAGAATGATATGACATTGTTCATAGTTAAGACATTGCAGAATATGACATTGTGCTGTAGTGGGTAGGTTCACCACACCACTGGATTACGGATGAAGAACAGAAGCATACATGCAGTGCAAAAGAAGATCACTTGCTCTGTATAGTTTAATTTACATGGTATGAATAAGGAACTTGGTTGTACAACTGAAAACTTAAATTGAGAAAGGACAAACTTTTGTTTATGAACTACATAATAAACTTTAAACATGCAATTTGATGCAAACACCAAAAATAAACAGCTGTTGCAGTCATGCCTAACCAAATATATACAACAAAGTTTGAAGGCTTGAGATGGACAAACTTACATTATTGGTGAAGACAGGCTCTATAAAGGCCTTGTCCATGCTGATGGGGGGGGGCAATTCAAGAAGTTTACCACAGAATCTTCTTCATAAGCATTGCCTTTATTCTACATTTTGTTAAGAGTAAATATAGATGTGATAATATACGAAAAAATGGAGAATATTTAAGATAAGATGAAGAGTGATGCTACATAACCAAGTAGCTATAAATGTAAGTGCAGCGATACAGGCAAAAGGTACAGCCAAGAGCAATGCACAGCTAAACTTCTTCAGTACCAACCTTATGGTAAGAGTAAATATAGATCTGATGTGTAGAAAATGGAGGGCAAAGGAAAATAAGCTGCAGAGTGATGGTACATGAACAACTACCTGTCATTATAAGTACACTGATAAAGGACAGCATGTACTTACAAGAACAATGCAGAGCTAAAAAAACATTGGCATTGGATATATTCTACACTAATGTAACCATTCATACAGATCAGATAATTTGGAGCGAACAATTGATAAGCAAGCTATCATGCATACTGCTGTCACATAATGAACCAGGTATGTATGCAAGTACAGTGATACAGGACAACAGGTACTAACAAGAGCAAAGCAGCGGGCAACATATTTGCGATATCCTGTCGTTCTTTTCAAACCGGAATTCTTCTTCGAGCAGATTTCCTGCAAACAAGATCCGTAAGGCACATGCGGAAAAGTAGAAGTTCAAATTGTCATGTGATTTCATAGACAGTACCTCATCCTGGGAACGAGACCAGTGCATAACAAGGTTTTTCCATTCAATGTCTTCTAAATTTAGCACAGGAGACTTCACCGGAAATTCGTTTATAGATTTGCCACCAAAGTGTGATTTCCTCAGGTAACACCGATACTGCTGCAATGCTTCCTTGAAAAGCACAAGCAAGCTTTGCTCGTCATGACTATCCAGATTGACCCTCGCCTAGTTACAACAATGTAATGTAAATCATTGATGTGTTCAATCAGCAGAAAACAGGAAAATAATAACCATGAATAATAGCACTTACACGTAAGTTGGACAGGAAGATGTGAAAATGGTGTTTGTCTTCACAATAATCTTCCCATGATGGGAATATATGCACGTAGTCCCTAACAACATTGAAAGCATTGTCTTTTAAACTGGGAATAAATGGAATGGGGTTCCAATCTGCAGGAATTGGCCGTCTCTGCAGTTGGGATAGGTCTTCGGCCGGTGGACTTGCTGTACTTTTTGCTGGAGTGGGATTTTTCTGTGGTACAGCTGGTGCTATGGCAAATGAAATCGGTATACCTTTTGCTGGAGTGCAGGTCCTGTGTGGTGGGGCTAGTGGTGTGGCCAGTGAAGTATGGGTACAGTCTGCTGGAGTCGGTCCTACGTTTTGTGTCACTGGTTGTACAACCAATATAAGTGGGGTGCTGTCTGATTTCTCCGGCACCACCACGTTTTTCAAGGACTTTGCTGGTGCTCCTTCAGGTTCGGCAATCACCCTCTTCCTTTTTGATGTCTGATGCACACGAACAACATTTGAGTGGAAAAACATGGTATGATGACAGATGGAATATGTATTGATAATGGATGGGCATGGCATCTCGACATATATGATGAGTAAACTAAGCAGATGGCGGTGCAACAAAGTAGAAGAAATGCAAGACAACATATGCAAGATACCCGCAATCAATAAAACATTGCCAAATTAGAACAGGCACCTTGATGGGTGAACAGGACAGGCCATCTGCCTTTAACTCCTCGAGGTTAGAATAGTCATTAGGATCATATTCTGAACAAGAGTCAACAGGTGGGGAGCGTATGAGTTTCATTGCATCCAGAATGGCACTCAATGCCTTGGTGCCAATTTTGTAAGTCATTGCAGTGTTTAGCTTCAAGAGTGGACTGCTGCTAGTGCGACACAAAGCAGCTACACAGATCATAGTGTAGATATAACGGGAAAACCTTAAGCATCAGAGTAAAATCAGCAAAGTGGAACTTGCTGGAATATATGTGCTAGTATTGCCGGTACGGCTAGAAAGGCTTCGGATACCAGCTCTCTTCAAGTGAAGGTGCGGTACTGTTAATATCAGTATAACTCTCAAAGGCGACACAGCTCCGCGCATTTCCTTGCTATTCTTATAGGATTCAAGTGGGCAGGCCACTACAAATCCTATTCCTATGTTTACAAGATCCTACGAATCAAAGAGGCTCAAAGTGTCCATCACAACCGACCGTATAGACCTCTACACTGCAAATGTCCCTGCTCATCTTCAGTACAAGGAACATACTGTACTACTAGCATACTCCCTCCGTTCCAAAATATAAGTCTTGGTAGAGATTTCCACTATGGATCACATACAGATGTATCCAGATACATTTTAGAGTGTAGATTCACTCATTTTGCTCCATATGTAGTCCATGGTGGAATCTATACAAAGACTTGTATTTAGGAACGGAGAGAGTACATATTAAAGAAGAACGGAAGAGGAACATGGTAAAGAAGAGCAAGCAGATTTTGGATAATAAAATGTTGGTTGCGCAGTGCCCACACATGATGAACCAGAGCGCATTAAGAATGCAACTCCCAGCTGTCTCTCGACCATTTCAGGCGGTTGGATGAAGATCCTACGTCTCCTAACCCTTCTTCTTCCTCGTCTCTGATTCTTCCCATACAGAACACCGCACGGGCCGCCGGCCGGACCACCGGCCCCCACCGCCTGTGTTCCTCCGCCACCCCACCCCCACCCGCGTCGAGTTTTCTTCGTTCGGCGAGGCCCCACAACCACCCGAGCCCCTTGGATCGCACCGGCGAACTCCGGCGAGCTCTGAAAAATTGACTGACCCAATTTTGAAATTTAGTCTACTGTGATTTAACTAGTGTGGAATATAAAAGGGGAAAACCATAAGCATTGGGAGTATAGTGTTGAGCGTGCCATGGCGGATCTGAAGGTGCAAACCGGACAAAGGCAACTTCGCAACCAAGACAAGAAATCAGAGTAAAGCAGTGGCGATCTATTTTCTTGCTGCGATAAATAAGTTGAGCAGATACGAAAGAGTACCGCCTCTGGTGCGGCGCCGTGTACGCATCTGCTGAGAATTTGACGGTGCTGCGGTAGCGATGGCTGTCGGCGGCGTGGAAGCAGATCTAGGAGGGTAGACGGTGGCGGCGGGGCGCGGTGGACGAGACGGTCGTAGGAGCGGCGCCGGCAAGGTGGACGACGGCGGGGATGAAGCGAGAGGACGGGATGCAAGGATCCCGGTCCGAAGGCGTGGATGAGAGAGGTCGATCTCTTGTAATGGACGGCGGCGTCGGGGTATCAGCTCCGGCATGGTGGAGGAGGACGGCGGTGGATGGGGTGGCGGACGGCGGACGGAGGAGGGTGGGGTGGAGAGGGTGTTTTGGCGCCCACGGAGTACGAATGGGGAAAAGGGAGGTAGAGAGGAAGGGGGGGAACCATGTATTCAGGGCGCGCTTGTCTCAAATGCGAGGAAATTTACAAACTTAGCCCCCGTTTCAAATTTCTACTACATCACAGCAACATTAGTCGGTTGGGGATAGGACGGTAATCTCGCATACACCAAATATTTGCCGACGAGAGTTTGTTTTTGGCGCCCACCGTGTATGAATATGAATCGGGGAGGGAGTCGATTTCGGCCGAGGGCACACTGTGTTTTGGCGCCCACCGTGTATGAATCCGGGTGAGAGGCGGTTACGTCACGTTTGGGTGAAATTACAAACCTACCCCTATCGAAACCTATAGAAATCCAGCAGATAGGCTTTGCGTGGCAGGGATAGGCAGTAGTGATTTCCATCTCGCAGATTTTGGTTTCGGGCGGTTACTGCGACTTTCCCCGCTTCGTTCAAATTTTGCACAGTGCACGTTTACCGTGCCAACTCAATTCGAATCCCGTTTGTATTCTACTATTTTTTTCGGGCGGGATCCATTTTCAATTGGAATTACATTCTATATACATCATTTTTTATATATACTTTCAAAAGCACAACAAAGAATTCTGCTCCTTTATATGTATAATATGATTTACAAATACAACGATCTCGAAATCTTAAGGTTGAATTCGAAAAAATTTAACCAAATTATGTTCTACTAAAATGTATGGATCAGTAATATCTACATATTAAATAACATAGATGTGCGTGAATTCATATGAGTATGCATGTTTGATAGATCAATTTTGGTTCGAGTATGGATTACATGTATCATCATCTCGAATTCAAATATTTGAATCCCTTTTTTGTTCACTCCTTTCACGCCCATCTCTCTCGCATGCATGCTCCTTCACGTAGCAATCACTCTCTTTTCTCCACCTCACCCGCACGCTCACTTCATGTTTCTCCTATCCTCGCAAACATGGTCTCTCGACGTCTCCCTTGAGAAGTGTCACACTCTCCCTATCATTATACATTACACGGTTTTCATTATCTCTCACGTCTCTACTGTTCTCTGGTATCACTCGGTACCTAAGCTTTCTTTTTCACCGCCACACACACAGTCTCCACTCGTCTTTCACTTTGTCTTTCTCTCTATGGGATTCTCTCACACACCCTATATGTCTCTACATATGACTCATACCACTAAAATTACTCTCTCTCTCTCTCTCTCCTGTAGACACAACATTTGTTGCGGTCTCCTTTTCGTCTCCATCCCAGACTGACACCGATCAGACAACCCCGACTACCGTCTCCTCTCTCTCTCACAGACACACACACACAACTCCTGCTTCCACTCCCCTTCCCGACTACCGTCTCTCTCTCTCACACACAAAACTCTTGCTTTCACACCCCGACTCGTATTTCTCTCACAAACATTTATCGACTAGCTAGCCTCTAGATAGGTTTATACACCCGCACACTCATGCTTCCACCATCGCATACATGTCTCTCTCCCGCTCCTTGTATCTATGTAGCTTTTTCTTCCCTTCTTGAGACACGCCCTCTCGATCGTGCACACACACACTATCGCCTCATTTTAAGCTGATACCTATCGCACACACACTACTTGTGTCTTTGTCACACATGCACTCCGTCCTCCTCCACTCTCCCTCTCTCTCACACACACATGGGCTTTTTGCAACAACTAGCAAGATGCCCATGCGTTGCACGGAACATCAAGATGCATTTGTATGAGTAGTTTATCTTGTGGGGGAAAAGGATGAACGAGGGAAGACCTTATTTGCAAATGTGGAGAGGGGTGTGGGTATCTTTTTGCAAAATTGCCATAGTTTCCTTCCTATCCGTCAGATATAGATCGGACGGCCTATATTGCAGGATGGCAGGCACACGATCATCACCGACAATGCTTTTTATAAGAGTAGGGATAAAAAATAGAGTTGGTGATGATGGTGGGCCTGCCATCCTGCAATGTAGGTCGTCCGATTTATATCTGACGGATAGGAAGGAAAATATGGCAATTTACCCACACTCTTCACCACATTTGCAGATAAGGCCTTCCCTCGTTCATCCTTTTCTCCCACAAGATCTTGATGTTCCGTGCAACGCACGGGCATCTTGCTAGTAAGAGTAGAAATTAGACATATACCACTTCTCGAATCTTGAAACCAACAACATTCCTCCCTTATCTCATCAAAACCGCCAAAGGAATATATTTTGAGTGAAACATAACATATTTTTAGTGATATACGTATTTCAAAACTAGACTTTTTTTCTATCAAATCGGTGAATATGTATTAATCTACTTTGATCGTGTGGCAACGCATTGGCACATTGCTAGTAGTTATTATAATTTTTTGGACACCAGACAAACGGTGGAGTACATATACGAAGAGAAGAGGCGCACGCACGCAGTCGGCCTCTCGCTGTCTCGCACACATGAGTGTTACGTAAAGGCGACGTTAACAAATAAACCCTAAAACCCTAGGTGCACGATTGCTGCATTCGCGGGTACCGGGTACGTGGTGGAGCACCTTTGTAGGAGTTGATGGTCGGGACCACAGGTGAACGACTTGGAGCGCGGTGGCTCGCCAGTTGCCACAGATCGAGTAGCCACGTTTAAAATATCGTTTTTTAGCGGGGTTAAGAGTTCCGATTTTCAATGGCACGTTATAAGTAGTAAGTAGTTTTTAGAACGATTGGTATGGAGCGAAAATGGAATTCATAGTACTACGTACCTCCTTGGCGTATGGTTGTATGGGTTTATGTTACGAGATGTTGAACCTGGTAGTTCTAGGGCAAATACTATGGTTTAGATTTAGATGCTGGTTTTCAGTAATCGGAAGGGGAAACCCTTCTTTGATTAAAAAAACTACTACCTCCATTCTGGTTTACTAGTCCCCATCGTACTTTGGGTCAAAGTTTGTCCACGAATTTTACTTGTAAAATGTGAATGGAAAACGAGATTTTGTTATACCCAAACAAAAAAGGACTGGAGGGAGTGATTGCTCTGACACGGACGCGACCTCTCATAGCGCAGGCATTGAACCGGCGCGCGGCCAAGAGGGCCGCACTCGCTGCAGGCCCGGCTGAGCACGCCTCCTCGCCGCGTGCAACCAGCTTAAGACTGCCCCGCCTGCCTTCATTGAATCCACGCGTGTGCCGGCAACACGTCCTTCCGCGAGCCGGCAGGCATTTTAGAACACAAAAAATGACTAAAATATAATTAATTTACGCATGGTCTTGACTTGTTGTGCTCGCACTGGTAGCAGGAACTAGTAGAGGTTTTTCTTTATTTATAACTCTCCTCACATTTTTTTGGCTTTGAAGTGAATCATGGTTGTGGACATTATGTATGAATGTGCAGATATCTGTGAACATGAGTTTGATGTGGAAGTTGAACTTGGAATGTCGGGCTTGCGCGTGAACTATACCATGTCCAATGCTTCGTCTGTTATTGTTTGGAAAGTAATTGCTGTTATTACATGACCCAAAAAAACATTTTGTGCCACATCAGTAGATGCACAGACATCACAACAGGCATGCTGACTGGATAAACATTTGAACCTAGCTATTATGAAGGAAATTTTGTATTGACAACAGTTTTAGATAGCAGGAGACGCCTAGCCTGCTCTGCCTCTGCTAGCTTATTTCTGGCTTCTTCCATCTCTTCTTTGGCTTGGGTGAAGAGAGCATCTGATTGCTCTTTTCGCTTCTTCAGGAACTCAGCTACATTCTCAAGGGCTGCTGCACGCTTTCTTTCAGCCTTTACTAATGCCACGAGGACACGAACAGCTGACGACTCCACCTGGCTTGTGTGTAATCCAGCATCATCTGGGAATTTGCACCTTGTGTCTAATCCAGCATCATTAGGGAACTGGCACCTTGTGTGTAATCCAGCCTCATTTTGGAAACATGATCTCGAGGTTGACCATACTTCCCTCCTCGCAGGAACTGCATCCTGACATGAAGTTACTTCTTTTTTAGATCAATACTCAGAGAAACCTAGATCCATTTAGTAGAAGCCAGATAAACAGAACTCGGAGAAGTGAATTCAAAAGGAAAAGAAATATAAAAACAGACTACAAGGTGAGAACACCCACTTCCTACATCAAGTTAAAAACGAAAGCATTAGGACGATTAAGACTCTTCTTATTACACATCGAAGAACACCACGCTTAAGAGAAACAGAAACTACAACATATACACATCGAAGAACACGAGGCTAAACGAAAGTAATTGAAAGGGTGTTACTTACCAAAGCTCGTTTTACAGGTTCGGTGCAGCTCCTCTTTAACTTGCCACGCTCCTTGAAGATGTCCCGAATATCCCGTGTTTGGTCTTCATTGCTCCTCTGCATGTTCACACTCGTGGTTTTAAAATCTCAACATGGCAAGAAAAATACTACTAGTAATACTCGCGCATCTTGTGGGCAACATTAAAGCACTCGTCTGCCATGTTAGAGCATCTCCAACAGAATCGCAACGCGCGGCGCTTTAAAAAAGTGTTTACAATGCTGAGATCGAGAAGTAGATACTAGAGAGTAGAGGATAGTTCTCAGCATAGATAGATAAAAAAAGATACCCATACCCCTCTCCAGATTTGCAAATAAGGCCTTCCCTCGTTCATCCTTTTCTCCCACAAGATAAACTACTCATACAAATGCATCTTGATGCGTGCAACGCATGGGCATCTTGCTAGTTCTAAAAACCTTTCCATCATTTGCCACACTGCTGGTTGCGGATGAAAAACCTACCCAAGCACAGCGCGATACAGGAGTGACACACAATTACAAGCTGATATTCTGTTGGACAATGGAGGCTATAACCAATTACTTTTACAGGAACAATAGCACCCGGGAAAATTGAAGGGTAGGTATGAACAAAATTGGAACTGCACATGTACTGCTAAGTGATTCAATACACACATTACCAATCGAGGAGGAGAACGATGGTCGCAACGGCCTCTGTGAGTCATGGTCGGCAACAGGAGTCAGTTCATTGTCCATGACGGTGGTACTTCTGTGCTTGGCGTCGGCTTCCGGGAAGCAGGTCCGAGACCGTGGAAGACGATGCCGGGGAAGAGGCTCCGTCTACGACGATGACGGTGGACCGGCTCCAGTGTGGCGTACGAGGTCGTCGGTGAGGCAGATGCGCTGCGGTGGACGAGTGCGCCGATGTAAAGGGGAGGAGCACGAAGGCTGCAGTGCCGTGGAGAAGTCTATTTTGCGGTGGGGATAGAAAATGGGGAGTATTCAGGTGTACTACTCTGGGTGCCAGGGTGGGGCTGGCTGGGTAGGGTGAACCTGAAGTTACGAAAACAGCCCCCTACCAAGCGTCGTCCGTAGGCCTGTTCCGAAGGCTATGATGGTAACTTCCCACTGCTCGAATCAGGGTCGCGGGAGATTTTCCCGCCGACCTCAAAATTTTGTGACACTGGACTCCCCGTGTGGCGTGTTGAGTGATTCGGCTAAGCAACTAGCGAGTAGTAGTAGTAAACTCTGCATATTAGGTTTGACCGAAGTCAAACTTCCTAAAGTTTGACCAAGTTTATATAAAAATATAAACATTTACCATAACAAATATGTATGATGTGGAAGTACATTCAATAATGAATCTAATGGTATTTATTTGTTATTGTATATGTTAATATTTTTTGTTATAAGCTTTCTGGGAGTTTACAAAACTTGACTTTGACCAATGCTAATACGCGGACTAAAATAAAAACGGAGGGAGTACACATTTGTTTTCTTAGTTTGTAGTGAACTAATCATTTGTTGAAATTGTGAAATAAATATATTAGGCTATTGACTTCGAATGTAATGGTCTATACAATTCAATAGTTACAATCATTGTCGAATCCCAAGATGTATACAAGGTCTATAGTACTTCACAACATGCTCAAACTCACATAATCCCAGTCAAATGAGAATCTAAATGCATTTCATAGTTATTACTTTGTAGGATGCAACAAAAACAACCAAAACTCTACATCAGCCATTATAGAAGCAACATTTTGACATATCCCATTGTGTGAATGAAACGTGCAGAGAGAGCTTTTGAAGATGGAGCAGATAGGGCGGGAAAGATTGTATGTATGTGGACGAGAGAGTAGGAGACAAACCTAACAAGACAGAGAGAGAGAGAGAGAAAGAGAAAGAGAGAGGAAGAAGTTAGGTCTGTGAGAAAGATGGAGACATGTAATATACGTGATTCTCTATACGTGGAAGGAGAAGAGACAACATGTTTGATGAGAGAGCTGGAAAAACATGGACGAGAGGGGAAGGATCTCATGGGTTGAGGGATTGACAATATTGTGCGGGGGAGAGAGGGATTGGTAATTTTGTGCAAGAGAGAGAGAGGGTGGGGGGAGGAGTCAGTCAGCCGTCGTCACATCACCCTGCTTCCAAATGACCCCGCATTCTCTAGCACGGTGTGGTCGCCGTCTTCGATCTGCTCGATGCCCTCTTTGAAGATTGAGGTGTTGTGCATGTTGGGGTGCAAAGAAGCACAAGCGAGAGTGGTTGCCGTATAACCTTGGATGGGGATGAATTGTGTGCTTGGGGGAGTGTGTGTGTCAGTGTTGTGCTGTGTGTGTGTGTGTGTGTGTGTGTGTCAGATATTGAGCAAAAACAAACCGAAGGAGAGAAATGGGTATTCACGAAGAGATTGTGCGGGCCTTGAGGTGGGCAGGGGCCGAGTGAGGGTGTCAAAATGTGTGCGTTGATGCATATGTTGCATGCGATCGTGCGAGGGACGGACGAATCGAGAGAGATGGTTGTTGTGTTACAGATGCTCCTCTCTCTCTCACACACACACACACACACAAGTAAACTAGAAGACCGTTCTCTCATGTATACACAACGTATCGGCATATGTCTATGTCTCACTCATGCATGATCATTTGCACATTCACACCTCTCTATGTCTGTATCACACGCACACCGTCTCCACATTGCCCTTCCGCCACAACACACATATGGACACATACACACGTTCTCTCACAGTCACACACACAAAATAAGTATTAAAAAAACTAGGGCGCACCTAAAACGTCCAAATCCAAATAAACACAAACTGGAGCTAAATTCAAATATATGGAAATATTGCAGCGTCAAGAACTTTCTCAGGAAAAAAAGTTGAGTAATATTCGAGGATTGTTTTCACACACACAAAAAGGTTCGGTGGATGTCCTTCGAGCGCGACACGGCGACGCACCGTTCGATCGACCGCGCGGCCGCGGTTCATGCGCTTGCACAGGATTCCGTATCGTGGCTGTGGTACTAACTTCAATTTTTTTTAATAAAAGCATTGCCTAAGTCTAATGTTTACGTGTACTGGTACGGTTTTCTTTTAAGTTTGACCAACCTCATATAAAACTAAAGTAAGCTCCCATACGCGCACTCATCAATATGCCGCCGCCGCCGTTGCGCATGCTGGCTTCCGCCTGCTCCGGCCAACAATTTCTCGCCCATCACCGCCGTGTCGCCGCCATCCCTGTGCCATGAAGCCGAAGGCTCGCCTGCTCACGTCGTCTGCAGTCCCTCCTCACCATGCCGCCGCGCTGCCAAGCACGCGAGCAGCTGGTGGAGCCGCGTCTATGCACGCAGCGTACGAAGAGGAGGACAAGCGTGTGCTCCAGCACGCCGGCGAGGAGGAACTAGCGTGTCATTGTCGTCTCCGCCCGCGCGGAGGAGGCATGCATGATGGTTGTCACGGCGGAAGCCGGTTGCACGCGCGTCGAGCCTGCAAACCGGGTGCGGATGCGGAATCTACCTTCGAGACCTTGAATGCCACATGGATCCTGCAATCTGAAGGAGCAATTTGGGTCAGTCGACTCGTGTGAGCCGTTTGATGCAACATGGATGGCTAGAAGGGCTTCTTCCACCTCTTCTGCCGTCTTCTTCCTTCGCTCCGTTGAACTTCTTTCACAAATCGACTGACCCAAATTATACTACTAGTACGAACGTATTAAGTATAGTAGGAACACGAAGGTACGAGCAGTAGTACCAACTGCAAGAAGAACAGTAGTAAGACATAGTACTAGTACTACTCTACGTACTAAAGAGTTCAAATAACGAGAAAGAACATAAACATAGTTCTGCTGGGGCCTCAGCACAACACACCCTTGAAAATAAACTAAGCAACTAGTCCGCTTGACACTGCAGTAGAACCAACATGAGCGACGGCACTGCCACCTACTCGGAGTCCGAGTCCATGTCCTCGACTTCGTCCTCGTCCCTCTTCCTCTTCCTCTTCGCTGACGCTTCTTTGCTTGAACCGGACACTGGGCTCTGCTTCTTCATCCAACCCATGTAGATATTTAAACAAAGGTAGGCATCCATTGCTACGTACAGGATGTGATCTTCATCTAATGTCTTCGACTCCCATGCATGATGAAACTCGTGATGAGGTTTCTTCAGTTTAGCGTACGAAGGATCAATCATGGCTGCTGCCAGGGTCAACATTGAAGGTTGAGAGGAGGACACCAGGCTTGCCTTCTAGAGTTCGAAGGGCTGGCCTACAACGAGACCTATCGGACGCAGGACATCCCTATCATTCTTAAAGCCTACAGTAATGAATTTCACTCTTTTGTCCTTGAGGAAGTTCTTAAAATCCTGGCACTCAACGTCGGCATGGCATATGTGGTAGACCAAGCAAACGTTATGTATGCAAACCTGGATCACGGCGGGCTTCTTCCTCTCTTCGTCCTTTAGATCCTTCTCTCGTCCCAGGACTGTGGTGTACTCAACATCTAGCCCAGCGACCCACTCATCTGTTGAACTGTTGAACATGCGTAGGAAGCGAGCAAGCCATGCTTTCACCATCGCGGATCCACGTGTGTAGATGACTATGAACTGATCGCCGGTGATGGCTCTAACCTGGTACTCAGCGGCGACCATGGAGATTTGGGAGGCCATGGATTTTGGAGGAGGGTTAGGAGAAGTTGAACTGTTGTACCCTGCAAAAACTGGGAACGAACTAATGTGAAAGGACGGGACGACTGGGAGCAAACTGTTGTGAGGTAGAAGACGGGAACGAGTAGGGCGTGCGAACGGCGTGGGGTTGCTGGCTTGCCCGGTGGATAAACGGCTGCAAGCCCCCAAAGAGTTCTCGAGAACTATGCGGGACCCACTAGATGTCATGTCTACTAGACCCATATCGTAGGCCTGACGATATAGCTTCTGCCTGTTCGCACGCCATGCCTGTGATGGCCTGGCTTATTAGGGATGATAGACTACTCATATCAATAAGGAATTCCTTCTTTTCCGGGAGCCCATTCGGACAGAACTCCAAAGTTAAGCGTGATCAGCTTGGAGTAGTGTCAGAATGGGTGACCGACCGGGAAGTTGCTCCCGGGTGTGCACGAGTGAGGACAAAGTGCGCAGAAAAGACTAGTATTGATCTATGGGGCCAGTCTAGATCCCGCCAGGAGTAACGACCACCGGCGGGTGTGTCCGGGGCGTTACAAGTTGGTATCAGAGCCGACCCTCGCGGTTACACGAATGGTTGCGGACAGGTGCGCGGTCATGTTGTTCATGACGTTTGTGGCCCGTCGTGGCACACGGCATGGCACATGTACTGGACTGGAAGCACAGACGTATGTGCCAAGAGGGAACGTTCCTGTGGCCCGACGAGGACGTCGGTTCCTCTGAGTGGGGGTGTATGTGATGGCCTGGCTTATTAGGGATGATAGACTACTCATATCAATAAGGAATTCCTTCTTTTCCGGGAGCCCATTCGGACAGAACTCCAAAGTTAAGCGTGATCAGCTTGGAGTAGTGTCAGGATGGGTGACCGACCGGGAAGTTGCTCCCGGGTGTGCACGAGTGAGGACAAAGTGCGCAGAAAAGACTAGTATTGATCTATGGGGCCAGTCTAGATCCCGCCAGGAGTAACGACCACCGGCGGGTGTGTCCGGGGCATTACAATGCCGGCGCGTGGATGTAACTTCACTTAATTCCGTCAACTGTCGCGCCTCCCACGACCTTCGCCTCCCTCGTGCGGTTGCGCCCTTTGAGACTTCGACCGACTATAAATGAGCAATTTTTTTGCCTACTCCGCATGCATGATACTCCCTCTGGTCCTTGTTACTCCCGTCAACCGTTTGAAAAGTGTTTGACCAAATATATACTTTTTTGAACACCACCTTATATTAATTAACCAGCCACACCAGTACACTCATTCGATACAATATTCACCACACAGGGCGGTACGTTATTTACAAGAATACCATCTAATCTATTGTCAAAGCTATACTTAGCGATTAAGTGTGCCACCTTATTGGCCGAACGGCTAATCTTTGACTATTGAAGATTGTTGATCAACTTCGAGATGCTCAACGCTTTCATCTTGAGGTCACGCATAGCAGACCTGTCATAGTCCCCCGATGCAAGAGATGCTACCACAAAAGCGCAACCAGTCTCTAAAATTACAGGATTATGAAGAGAAATACCTATGTAGAGACCGGAAATGCAAGCCCTAAGCTCCGCTTCCTCCACGCTTTGACAGGCATCAATGAAATCCCACGACCAAATTTATACTAAAAATATCAATATCTACAATACTGATTATAATGAGTATAAGAGCTACGTTTTATAATGAGTGTAAAAATATTGATTTGACATTGTGAATGTTGATACTCCCTCCGTCTAGGTGAGTAAGTCATCTTAGGCTGTGCACCGTGACCAAGGAGGAGGGGAAAACGAGAGACATTAATGTTTATTTGCTAATTAAATAGTATTGCATGCAATGAACTAACCACTTCATGTCATGTTTGATAGTCTCAGGTCATTAAAAGCATGCACACCCTCATCTCTTATTGGTTGATATGTCAAGAAACAAGAAACGAGGTAGAAGTTAATGCACCGCGCCTATGTGTTTTGGGATTATTTGGTTTTCGTAAGATGACTTACACACCTAGCTATTAGAGTACCACTACCTCCCTTCTAGTTTAAAGGGCTCAACTCAAAAATTTCACCTACTCTTAGCAAGATAGTAGAGGCGGTGGAATAGTTTTTGAAGTCTGCAAAAGTACTGAACTAATGCTGTCGTTCTTCACAAAAAATGTGTTTACCAATGCATGCATGAACACTAGTTACTCTAACCCCCTCTCTCTTCTTTAATTCTTTGCCACATCAGCATGTTTGCTATTCCCGTGTGCATGATACTAGCTAAGATACCACCATGATGGCCAGCCTTAATCATCGCATGCAATAATTTAGTGCACCTTGAAATATGAACATGTGTGGGGCGTGTATGTTTTTAATGACTTGAGACTATACCTAGCCCGGCATGCAAGATGACTTATTATGCACCGTTCCCCATACCTGCAGGAAGCCCGTTCGCCTCCAAATCTTTTCTTCTCCATGTGTGGAAACAATATGCCTGCCAAACTCTCCTTCTCCCTCCGGCGGTCCCACCACTCCACCCCGTGTGAAAAAATCTGCATGCATGACTCTCCTCCCCCCACGCTCGTCCAATCCGTTATGACCAGCAATATTTCCACCCCTTCACTGCCCCGTAATTTACTCCAACAAATATGCCCACGTAGCTTTTACTTAACTTCAGGTGCATTTGGTCACATGACATACGGGCCCAGTAGTGTACTTGCCCACATGTCAGTGATGCAACTGGACCTGCAGTTAAGTCAGTGCAGCTCAGTCCATATCTTACGTAGGTGTGCCATTGCTCGCTATAAATACTGCGCCTCCCACGACATCACTATCTCCTCCCCCTCACATTCAAGTTCATCGCTATCTCCTCCCCTCCCTCTCACGTCGACCACCATGGCATCGCCCCTCCCAATCCCTAGGAGCCCCTTGCTTCACCGCGCGGACGGTCACGCGTCGCCGTTCTGTTCCTCGCCACCACTAGTCGAGGAGGACCTGTCGGTGTTCCGCTCCTCGCCGCTACGCGACGCATCGCCGTTCCGTTCCTCGCAGCCACTAGTCGAGGAGGACGCATCGGCGTTCCCCTCCTCGCCGCGACGCGACGCGTTGCCGTTCCGTTCCTCGCCGCCACTAGTCGAGGAGAACGCGTCGGTGTTCTGCTCCTCACCGTGACGCGTCAAGGTGGACGCGTCTGCGTTCCCAATCTCGCCAGCACGCGCGTCGGAGGACGCGTCGGCTCCCCGCTACAAGGAGAACGCCACGCTGCCCGTCGGGCCCCCCAGCCTTGAGGAGCTTTGGAAAGAAATGGATGTCGGCTTGTGGGATGATTTGCCTCCACCAGGGCGCGCCAAAATAGAGGCGGAGAAGAAGGCCGAGGAAGAGAAGCGCACCGCACAACAAGCTTTCTAGGAGATCTATGTTGCGTCCGAGAGAGTCAAGCAATTGGTTCTTTGGCAGAAGGCTCGTGCGAGGGCCGTGAGGGTGGCGGAGGATGCCCGTGCCGACACCCGGAGTGCAGTCGGGCCCAAGCGCCTCATCTATGCTTGGAGGTACGTGGACCGGGTGCACGCTTCCAGCCAGGAGGAGTACCTGTTGGCGCCGGATCACCACACTGGTGAGATCGCGCTCGCCCGCTGGCAAGCCGCCAATCAGCACCTCGCGAGTTGCGAGGCTGAGGAAGAGGCGTTGTGTCGGCGCGCTGGGAAACGGCCGCGCACCAGGGCAGTCGTGGCGCGCTGCAAGCGCTCCTGCGAGCGCCGTAGCTTTTAGGAGGAGCATAATTTTTGTTTCGTAAGGCGATCTCATTAGTTTTGGGACGCAAATGATAAATCTCGAACGTTCAGGAACTTTTAGCGTCCTTAATTAAGTATGTAAATGGAAAGTTTGGAAACGTTGTGTATTATTACGCATTTGCAAGTACATGCATATAGCACAAACTTTACTATATACTATCAGACTACACGTCTCTATCGATATATGCTTGCAGACTGTGCTACTCCCTCCGTCCAGGTCAATAGTCATCTTTGGTTGTGCACGGTGACCAAAGGAGGGAAGACTTGTACACCTAGACGGAGGGAGTACTACTATTACTTATGTACGTGCAAATGCAAGTTTTAACATTATGATGCGGTTTTTGTAAAAGTAGAAAAAGAAACTAGTCAAGCTTGTGAAACGATTCAATGCAAAACAAATGCAAAAATGCTTGTTTGATTGTTTAGTTTTAGCTTCCTTCTCGTCGTACTTTGTACGGAGCAAGATCATGCATGGAAGTCTCCACTTTTATTCATGCGCAATACTCCAATAGAGCAAGATCATGCATGGAAGTCTCCACATGCTTAGACAATGGATTACATGAGCGAAGACTAATGATCAACATTTAACTTGATAATGCGTATTTTTTTAGAAGAACAGGGAGGCTCCGCCCCGGTTCCATTATTAAATGAAACCAAAAGTGTCTTACATCAGCTCACTGAGAGGAGCAGTTCAAAGGAAGGACTGTGGCGAAAGCCACTCAAGTTTAACGACAAGCTTACAGAATCAAAAGCGGCAAAGACACGGGCCATAAGCGCCCACACACACACTACATGTTTTCTAAGTGCACTTGATAATGCGTATGTCCAGGTGAACCTCCTTGGAGTCCTCGTGCACCAAGTCGGCGGGTAAAAGGATGGAACGGATGCCATGGGTTTTCCAAGTCCACATTGGCGGGATAGTCCCAGCTCCCCAGAGTCCAAGTCTTTCCCATGAGGCCGGTGTCGCCGCCCACGCGACCCGGAGGGGTAGTAACATTGACCACGCACCCGTACGTCTGCCTCGTGTCAGTGTCAGCGTCAGCGGCGACGCCCCTGATGCACATTACAGAGACGGGGCGGCGGCCTGCGCGGGCCTCGCCGGTGCCCACGATCAAGAGGAAGACGCTGCCGTCCTCCTCCGAGACTAGCAGGCGGCGGTGATCCTCCAGCGACTCCGGCATGGTGAACCGGTAGCACGTGTCGTACTTGATGTTCTCCACCAAGGGCCAGCAGTGACCACTGCCACGCATCCATGAGGTGATGCACCATGTCCGCCGGCGAGCCACAAAATGGCATTGGGCACTCATAGCAGTGGACGAAGGGCTCCTTGGAGGCATCGACCAGGCCGTCCATGAAACGGGAGTGGCTGTAGGGGACGTTGCGCCAGTTGAATATATGAGCAAGTTACTACGAGATTTAATCCGAATAAGCACAAAATAAATCATGACGGCTATAACAGAGATGAAATTAATCATGTGGACTAGCATAGTAGTAGGATACAGAGTAGAAACATGAATTCTACCACGATTTCAAACAGGAAGGACAGAAACACATACGGTGCAACGGGAGCAGCACCGTTGGCGTTGAGGTTGTCGCCCATGTCGTTGAGGAAGAGGTTGCGAAGGTCGGGGAAGAAGTCGTCGTCGGTGAAGTCGTGGCTGCCAGCAGTCGCGAGAGTGCGCTCCCCAGATTTCAACAGCGGCCGCCGAATGGAGCGCAGGAGGGAGTGGCTGTAGGGGACGTTGCGGCCGCCGAATGGAGCGCAGGAGTAGCACACGAAGCAGTAGATGGTGTCCTTACTAGTACTCCCTAGTCTCTATCTATCTATATCTATCTATATCTACTCTTATAGGAAACCGAGTTGGTGATGATGGTATGCCTGCCATCTTGTAATATAGACCGTCCGATCTATATCTGACGGATAGAAAGCCAACTATGACAATTTTACAAAAGATACCCGCACCTCTCTTCACATTTACAGATAAGGCCTTACCTCGTGCTCCTCCCTATGTCTCTATCTCTACTACTTTTTTTATAACAAATCGAATAGTGCTGCGCCGTCCGCTGCAGGTCCGGCTGAACACGCCTCCTCGCCTCCATCATCACCAACTGAGTGTTTTATAGGAGTAGGAGTGGAGAAAAAACCGAGTTGGTGATGATGGTGTGCCGTGCAATGCACGGGCATCTTGCTATTTTTTTGCATATAAGTCCAAACACCATGTAGACACGGTCTTTGAGCACGGTTTATAGTCGTTCCACGATCCGGCATTGAAGTTTGTAACTATTTTGGATTAGAATATACTAGTCCTCCGGTGCTAGTAGTAGAGCAGAGTCCTACTCTACTACTCTACTCTAGCAAGCTAGGGCATAGTACTGTAGTAGGTACTGTAGGGAGTACTAGTACTGTGATCACTCAAGCAAGTTGTCTGGCGTCGATATGACCCTACGCTGCTGGTATGTGTTTCGTAAGTCAAGCGATGTGTTGTAGTCATCATCACATGTCCACTTCCCACAGCACATATTCACTTCTCCATCTTTGTCCGCACATAATCTCATCCAAGCTTCCATCCCCGCTAAGGCGCCTCCCCCCCTCGTCCGAAACCCAAGCACTAACAACGACAGAACCGAGCAGCGTCCGCCGAAAGAGTGGCTGGAATTCGCTCCCCACAGAGGTAATCAAGCTCATTGTTTCGCGTGTGGACAATCTCAGTACCGTGCCGCTCGCCGCGTGCTCGTCGGGGCTGTACCGTTTACTCAAAGCCCTCAGGCCAGAGCTTTTTAAGCCAGCTCCTTGCTTGCTTATGCCGCCTGATCTTCAGAAACGGTGTGTCACGCAGCATAACGATCATAGGGTGGCGAGCATCAACCCCCTTCACTGCGATCCAATCCCCGTCAGCCTCAGCTACATTAACGGTATGTACTGAGTAGGCATGAACACGTCTTGGATGGTGCTCGTCGATGGTCGCGGCAGCTGGATGCCCATGGAGGTCAACACCCGGCGATTGATCCCCCTTCCTTCGATTAACACTGCACTGCATTGGCACCGCGGCCCAGAATACTCGGAATCTTACAGTAGCCAACATGATACCAAGTTTGATTTGCTCAAGGTTGTAATCTACCAAGTTCCCACAAGATCTGCGAATTATAAAGATTTCAGGCTAATTGCGTTCTTCAACCGCGGTCTCGCCTATCTGACAGGTCACTGCGGTAAGTGGATAAATCTGCACGTCCATCGCAGGATCATACATCCTCCATGGTTCTTTGATGCCATTGAACAGAAGGGCTTCATTTACGCCGTCGACTCCTTCTATGGCTGGATGTATTGCTGGCCTACTCCAGTCATCGCTACAAACGGCTGTTACAGCAGTATGTTACTTTCCTATGATATCATGATGGCTTGCTTATATTACTGTTAACATTTACTGAAAAAATATTCATGCTCATAACATGTTGTTCTTAAGATTGACTAAATCAAGAGCCCTTTTTTATTTGACTCCAACTTGATATGATGTTGTAGGCCGCCTGGTGTCCCTACCCTTCCTAATCCCAGAACCTTTCAAAGAAAAGCGGCATGGCAGTTGCAGGTGGTTCCTAGCTCGATTAGACGATGGCGAAAGATTGATGATCGTTCGCATGTACTAGACGTGTTGTTTCGTGGAATACAATCACGGTCACTGCAAGGTCTTTGAGCAGGATCCCAACTTCTCTGGGCCTTCAGGAATTTTTGACTGGAGGCTGGTAAGTAGCCTTGGTACACGCTCTCTGTTTATCGGACTGAATTATCCGATTAACCAGGAGATAACCGATGACAAGGATCATGATAGCAGCGCGGTTCGTTCATCAGGCAAAACTGTGTGTACACAGCGTACCATGCGTCTCTGTAGGCACCATACCCTGATATGTGCCGCCACGCTCTGCAGCCCAAAGTAGGAGAGAGGGTCGCAAGTATCAGACTTCGACCTGCTGGCTGGAGTTTCCCCCGTCAGACACCCATCTGGTTCAAGCCGTCAGCCAATCTCCACAGCTTAATAAATAGTAACGTCTAACTGAGCTAGTTAGTTAGATGCGTACACTTGGTGTAGTAGGATCTTTATTTAGTTTGATGCATACACTTGTTCTTTTTTGGTAGCCCTTTTGTAATGATGGATGATGTTTGGTTTGGAAGAGAGAGCTGCGTCTTCACTCTTCTGGCCTGCTTACTGCTTCTGTTGCACCCCCAGCCCTGGTTGCCGCTGCTGCTGTTTTCAATGTACAATCAGTAGTATATTTCGTCTGTTGGTTGAATAAATGTGTTGTTAGAACGACAAACACAATGTTTTAGAAGTCGTTGCACGGTTCGTTCCTTTAGTGCCCTGTACCGTACGTAGCTCATACTATTTTTTGTACGGAACACATTTTCCACTTGTTGATAACATGCAACCAACTGATGAAGGCCCAATAGAGAAGTCCATAATTAACTAGAAGGGAGGCTCTCACATGAATCTGGCCCAGGTACATGCTCATGGTCCCCTAAACATAAATAAGTAAATAAATAAATAAAGCTAAATGCTCATGCACCAGTTCTTTGGGAAAATAGGTAGCCTAGTATTTCTTTTTGAAGAATACCCAAGCTAGGCCTATTTGTTTTCTCCGAATTACTGGGTTGCAAATCTTTCAAGATGAGGAGGGATGCATTCCATCCTGGCCAAAGAGTATGGTCAATGTTTGTTAAAAGTAATATCAAAAGGGGTTGAAAATTCCAATAAAATTATAGCAAATGGGATATTAGTTTTTTTTGAATTTTGTTCTTCACTGATATCTTATACGTATTTCATTGGATTTAACATGACATAGTACTAAGTTATTTTTAAATTTGTTTTAGTATGGCTATTTATTTTTGGATTAAGAATATTTTGTTCCCCAGCAAAAAATTCCCACATATTTAGTTAATTTTTTGACCTTGGTACTGACCAGAAAATGGCCGGCAATTCTAAAAATGGAAAACGGGTGGCTGACTTGTTTACGCAAGGCTTTGTCAGTGAACACACGATTCTAGCCACCGGGCTTCTTCAATCTCTGATCTTCCTGCTCCAGCTGCCTAAACTAGTGTTGGCGGGACTGCCTGCTCCCTCCTCTTGTGGCCCGCTGTGATGCCGCGCAGGCTTCCTCAGCCCACCCTACTCCCTCCGCTGGCCTGGCCGCACGCAATCAACTGCCTCCTTATTACACGAAAAAAATGATTCCTCCCACTGACATCTGGGGCGCACCGGTTGGGAGGCTGACCTGTGGGCCTACTACATTGACGCGTACGCAGGGCTTGTCAACTTAGTCAACAAACGATTCTAGTAGTAGTAACCGTTGGATTTGAATCGAACGGTCCTGCCGCTTCTTCAATCGCTGCTCTTCTTGCACCAGCCGCCCAAACCAGCGCCGGGGAGACCGCGTGCTCCTGCCTTCAGTGGCCGCCTGTGCTGCCGTTGAGGCCTCATCGTCCCCTACTACTCCCACCGCTAGCAAGGCCCTACGGCGACGGCAGCCTCACACCATAGCCGAACCAGTGAACCCTCGCACTCCTCTCCGCGTGGGCATCCACTGCCGCGTCTTCCCCGGCTCCGCATCATCCCCTTCCTAGGCCTCGCCGTCGTCCACCGCCTTGGTGCTCTCGGCGCGGCGTGGTCAATGTGGTCAACGACATTCCATTGGAAGAGTACTGTACGTGGAGAGGCTGACAGCTGGGTCCACGGCCACAGCCCAGTTTTTTTGTGATTTGCCAAGTAAGTCACTTTGTCAGGCCTGTTGGGCTGCAAATCTTTCAAGACGAGGAGAGCTTTCATTCGGCTGGCCGAGAAAATGGCCCATCAATAATGAGAAATGGGCTGTACATTTTTAAAACACATCAAACCGGCAATTAGTTTCAATTTTTTTTTCATTTCGAGATTTTAAATTACATTAATTTTTATGCGTGGAGAATTTGTTGGATTTTATATTGATATACATTTATTTTGAAAATCAGTTTGAATGTGAGTCGAAATTTCGGGATTAAAAACAGTTCGGACCGCACCGAAATATGCAAAATTTCGTATAAGTTTTTAACCGCGGCCATAATATGGGCTGTAATGCTAACAAAAAGAATATGGGCTCCAAAAAAACCTTAAGAATTAGCAAATGGGCTGTAATTTATTAAAAATAATGGCAGATGGGCTGTATGCTGTTTTCCACAGATTTGAGGCTTTCCTAAAAAAAGGTTGACTCACAAGCAGTGACTGTTGGATGGCCATCCAACAGCCGTCGTGCTTCTTCAATCTCTGCTCTTCCTGCTCCAGCCGCTCAAACAAGCGCCGGCGGGACTGCCTGCTCCCTCCTCCCCGCGGCCGGCTCTGACAGCTCGGACCCACCAGCTATATCTTCGTACACAAGGAAGTGCCTCCTTATTACGCACAAAAAAAAATGAATACTCCCCCTGTTAGCTGGGACCCAGTATAGTGGCAGGCTGACTTGTGGGCCTACTAAGTTGACGGGGACGGAGGGCTTTGTTAACTTAGTCAATATGCACGATTCTAGCTCCAGTGACCGTACGATGTCCATCCAACGGCCATAGTGCTTCTTCAACCTCTGGTCTTCTTGCTCCAGCCGCCCAAACCAGCGCCGGTCGTGCCTCATGCTCCCACCTCCCGTGGCCGGCAATGATGCGGCGGAGGCCTCACCGCCCCCTACTACTCCCACCGCTGGCCAGGCCATCCCTCTACTCACCCACACCCCCTGTTATTCTGCAGCGACGACAGCCTCACACTGCAGCGAACCAGTGAACCCTCGTACTGCTCTACGCATGGGCATCCACTGCCGCGTCTTCCCCGGCTCCGCGTCATCCCCTTCCTAGGCCTCACCGTCGTCCACCGCCCTGGTGCTCTCGGCGCAGCGTGGTCAACATGGTCAAGGAACGGCTTCCATCGAACGTGGACTGTACATGGAGAGGCTGACAGCTGGGTCCACGACCGCAGCAAGGAAGTGCCTCCTTTATTACACGCAAAATAATTATTCCTCCACCTGACAGTGGTGACCCACCGGACGGGCCACCATATTTCGCGGAAAAAATGTTTCCCCCCTGACTACTGGGACCCACCAGCTACACCTTCGCACGCAAGGAAGTGTGTCCGGGCAAAAAAAAATGATTCGCCCCCCTGACTACTGGGACCCACCAGCTACATCTTCGCACGCAAGGAAGTGCGTCCAGGGAAAAAAAACCATTCGCCCCCCTTACTGCTGGGACCCACCAGCTACATCTTCGCACGCAAGGAAGTGCGTCCGGGCAAAAAAAATGATTCGTCCCCCTGACTGTTGGGACCCACCAGCTACATCTTCGCACGCAAGGAAGTGCCTGACAGTCGGGACCCACTTGGTCGAAGCGTACGTAGCGTTGTCATTCTGGTCGCGAACGTGTACGTACATATATACTGGTGGATGTAGAGGCGCGCACGTGTCGTAGTAGAGGCACGCACATAGCATGTACACGTACGTACAGTGGCGAGGGTGCAAGAAAGAAAATACGGCCACGTACGTACATACGGGCAGGGTCTCGAACGCCTACTCGTGCATACGTACATGGCTGGGTCGGAACGGATAAACAACGTCGTCGTCGTGTTCATGGGGAGCCAATCGGCTGGGTCGGAACGGAATGCGTGGTCGTGTTCATCGGGATGGCTTGGACGGAACAGGCAATGGAAACGAGGCCTAGCATACCGCACAACGGAGGAAACGGACCTCCTACGTTCGGAACGGGGTCCTGTTGATCGGGAGGGGTGTGGCGTACCGCAAAACGAAGGAAACAGACCTCCTACGGTCGAAACGGGGGTCCTGTTGATCGGGAGGGGTGTGGCGTACAGCAAAACAGAGGAAACGGACCTCCTATGGTCGAAACGGGGGTCCTGTTGATCGGGAGGGGTGTGGCGTACCGCAAAACGGATGAAACGGACCTCCTACGGTCGAAACAGGGGTCCTGTTCATCGGGAGGGGTGTGGCGTACCGCAAAACAGGACTCCACGGGATACTGTTCATCTCCACCGTCGACCTCCTCCAGCCTCCACAGGCTCCTGTTCATCCAGCCTCCACCACGCGCTACTCCACCGGCTACTGTTCAACCACCCCTCCACCATCTACTGTTCATCCAGCCCTCCACCATCTACTGTTCATCCAGCCCTCCACACCACGGGGTCCTGTTCAACCACCCCTCCATGGTCACCCCTCCATCGTCTACTGTTCATCGAGCCCTCCACACCACGGGGTCCTGTTCATCCAGAGGCAACGCCACCGCTCACTGTTCATCCAACCCCCCCTGCAATGCTCACTGTTCATCCAATCGATCGGCTTCAGTTAGCAGTAGCAAAGGAATCGCTCCATCGGGTTCAGTTAACAACCAGCGATCGATCGCTCGGGTTCAGTAACGCGTAGCCTGCAGTGCAATCGCTCGGGTTCAGTTAGAGCCCAACGCCTCGCTCGGGTTCAGTTAGAGCCAAAGCCTCGCACGTGTACGAGAGAAACGTGCATCGCTCGGCCCCCGACCTCCCACCATAACCGGCAACTCCCTGAAATTTTCCTCCCCCTTGCTTCTACCACGGTTTTTTCCGTCATGGACAGCCCAAAGAATGTCATGCAACTGCGTCTCCGGCCCGCCCAGGACGAAAAGCCCATTTTCTATCATGATTTTTTGTCATAGAAGTAGGAGCCCACCACATCTATGATGATACCGGGTTTTGTCACAATTATCGTCATAGAAGTGTCATATGTATGACAGAAAAAAATTCGTTCGGCCCAAATTGTCACGGATGTGTCTTTTTTTTGTAGTGGGAGAATTCGCATGCTTTGTCACTTTCGGGCCATGGGTCCAAATGCTTTGCTAATTGTCCTTGTATGAATTTCTATTGCAAAGGATGGATTTTCTCCATCAATTGAGGATATGTATCTTGATTGTGATACTTCTCTTATCATTCATCAAACTTTAACCTTTGAAGTGTTTAAGGCAGTCATGACTTGCAAGTCGGCTCATGAGACTTGGACCAAACTTGAATATATATATGGTGGGTCCTATCTTGATGAATATAGTATTCTATTTGGAGAGTTGATGGAGGAGTTCTCCATATTTTTAAATCATGAAGAGCTCACTATTACTTCCACCTCCGATTACTTGCACACTTCAATATCTTCCACTTCACCAACATGTGGCGTGCCACAAGGTAATGACATGGTGAGTGAATAAATATCTTGTGATGATGGTGTTAAGCTCATTTGTGATGATATGCTTGATCTCCCATGTTGCCATGATATAAATGCCTTAGTTTCCTCTAGTTGTTCTATGACTAAGCATGCAGAGGAAATCAAGAAAGATGAGGCATGCTTGATTGATGAAGAACCCTCTTCTACAAAAGAATCATCATCAACCCCCTTTGTTCACATGTGCCTCATGGCAAGAGGTAATGAAGAGGTATCATCTTCTCTTAGTGATAATGATGATAGTTGTAATGATGATGATCATGATGACTTGACTCAAAATATCTATGAGATTGGGAAAACTCTTCATGGAGCTAAAAATAACACTTATAAAAGGTTCCAAGATGTTCTTGCTTGCTTTGAAAAATGTAATGACTTATTTCTTAACAAGCAAGCAAAAAGTGAACAACTTGAAAATGAACTTTCTAAGGCTCATCAATGTATTAGTGACTTGAGGTCTTTAAAAGAAGAGATTGAAAGTACTCATGGTAAACTTCAAGAGGATTTTGAGCTCCCTCTCCTTGAATGCAATAATGTCAAGGGAGAGCTCATCAAACTCTCTAAGTCTCACGAGGAGCTTCAATCAACTCATGAGAAGTCTCTAATTGCTACTTGCTCCTATGATATTGATAATGATGCTTGTGTTACTAACTCGATTTCATGTGAAGCATCAATTTTGAAGGAGAATGTTAAGCTAAGGACTCAACTTGATTTGCTAACTAGGAATTATGGGAAATTGGAAGAAAGTCATGAAAAGCTCTCGGGCACTTATGAGGATCTTCTAATCTCCCATGATGGGCTAAAGTTAGCTCATGAGGCTATGGTCACCAAGGTAAAATCGTGTGAGTCTCATGTGGATATTAGCACATCTTCTACTCGAAATGCCGTATTGCCATGTGCTAGTCCTTGCAATTCCTCTCTACATGATATTGATACACCTCATGATGAATTGCTCACCTTGTCTTGTTGCTCTAACCATGAAGTTTCTACTTCCACTAGTCCTCTTGTTTCTAGTCTTGAAACTAACCATGTAGAGAAAATTAATGAGCTCAAGGCCCAAGTCACTAGTTTGAAGAAAGACTTGGAAAAGCGCGATAATGGACACAGTTTTCACTCCAAGAAGAAGGAATCCATTAACAAGAAAAGGAGGCAAGGCCAAGCCAAGAACGACTCCAACATTTCTTGCTTTAAGTGCAAAAAGGCTGGACATCACGTGAGATCTTGTCCATTGAAGAAAAGGGCTTATAAAGGGAAGCTACATGGGAAGCGGCCTCAAGCTCAATCTCAAGTTCAACCTCAAGTTGAAGAACGGCCACTATCCATGATGAACAGTGTTATTACTTACCAAGTTGAGAAAGTAAAGAAGAAGAGAAGGGGGAGTACATGTTGCTATATTTGCCGTAAGAAGGGACACATAGCTTCATCATGTCCCAATGGTAACATCTCTAAGCCTCCAATTATCTATGATCATTTTTAACTTAGGAAGGATATTTATGGTAATATGTTTGCCAAGTGTGTTGGTGCCCAAAGTGGTTTGAAAGTGGATAAGACCATTTGGGTTGCCAAGCCTATTGTTACTAACTTCTTAGGACCCAACGTGGTTGGGGACCATCGAGCTCAAACTTGATCAATAGGTGTGTGGACGGCATTGGAGACTTGGCTAGTTCATGAAGAAAAATGATTCTCACCATTCATTATGGTTCAAACCAAGTCATGTGAATTATCATCATATTTGTCATTCCAATGCTCCTCGTGGCGGTAACTTGTATTTATATTGTCTACATTGAAAGTTACTAGCCCCATGCATGTTTAGGTTTTGTACCTAGCATGTGTTCGTTTATGTTGTGTCTCCTAATATACTTCATTCGGGTTATCTAGCATGCATAAGTTGCTATGCACATCATATAGTTGTGTGTGTGGTTTCGAGCCTTTATTGCTTCATTAGTTGAATCTTCATTGGTGTTTTTGAGATATTAATGGATCGTCACATTATGGGGGAGTGCTATGTTTCACGCATATCACAAACCTTAAATATGTATATATGTAGGGTACCACCTAGTATTGTTAGTGCAATATTATCTAGTTACTATGTGGTATGTAAAGTTCATTTGAAACTCAAATCCTCATCCATTAATTATCCTTATTTGGGTTTCATTTGCCTCTTATGGATAATACATGGATTATCACGTTATGGGGGAGTGATATACTTTGTGAATATCACTTCTCGTGTGAACATTAACAATAGAGGTTTGCCAGTTTGCCACTTAGAATTTATATTTGAGATTATCTTATATCTCTGTGGCATGCAATGCTTTGTTTGAGTATGGTATTCTTGTGCGGTTTCCCATGGTTATCTTAACAATCGTATTTGGGAAATCATTTGAATAGATCCATTCCAATTGTTGCTTTGCATGATGACCTATCTAATTGGAATGTTAATAATATGCTATCCAAGCATTGTGTTTATTTCTAAACTCTCATGTTATGCTTGTGTTAGTATAGATGATCATGTAGTTATTTGATTTCTACACCGAATGTCAAATTGAAACACCATTTTGTTCGAGTTCATATTATTAGTTTGTATGGAGTTATGGTAGTTTGTTATCTCATTGTTTATAGTGTCCTATATCTACTTGAGTGAGATATTCCCATGAGTATGTGCAATGCATATCTTATATACTCATTGTTTTTCCTTGGTTCATATGTTGAACTTTGTGTGCTATCATATGTTGATTTGTGACTTTGAGTCATTTTGGATAACATGAATGACTAGTGATGTTATTGGAAGTATTAACGGTTATGTGTTCATTTGTCAAATTTGTATCTCCCTGGATTTTGGGAGGCTTGTGCATGTGTATTTACTATGTGTAAATTCACATGCCCTATTTTCTTTATTTGATCCAATATATATATGGTAAATCCATCAAATTCTTAATAGCTAAGATGTGCATGATATTCAAATTCATATCGATATGCACATATTTAAGTGATTTTACCCTATGTTTTGTAGTTATGCTAACTACTTTGGACCCAATAAGTTTGGGGACCATATTGTACTTAAATTGTTTTAGGTACATTTGAGAAGCATTGGGTGCTTGGCTTATTCATAAAAGTGGTGGCACTATGAGGAAATTAGAGCCAAGATCGAACCATTACCTACTACATCATTCCAATGCTATCTCAGTAACAAGTATCTACTTCATGCATACACTTCTTGCATTCAACCTTGTGTAGGTTGCATCATGGCATGAATTTCTTGACTCGTTCTTGTCATACTTGTTTCCTTTCTCAAAGAATCGCAACAATGATCCCTTGTTGCTAGTTGTGATGTCTTTGATGGTTGTGTGTTTGGAGTTCATTAATATACGATATGATTACATTAAGCCGTGTGCTATACTTTCAAGAAAAGATCTCATTGGTATGTTTTATGTCTCCCATTTGGATATCTTATTCTTTCCTTTTGTAACTATTTCATGTGTACATCCTTCTTTGTGGATATATATCATCATGATTGTCATCTACCTAGAATCTTATACACGTGAGACAAGTTACATCCCTAGTTGATATCCCTATTCTTTCATGTCCACCGTTTCATTCTCTTTTTATATCTTTGGTGGCTCCGTGGAAGCATTTGTTGTATGAGTGCGTGTCTTACCTCTTTGCATCTTAGTGCACTCATGTTTGGTGAAGATTATTGTCCTCGTGCTTGTCTTGACAAGCCTATTATTTCCTATCTTCATCATGGGTTGTCACAAGCTTTGATTTTTAATTTGCTATTAGTGAGCTTGTGAACCCATTTGCTTGATGTGTGTGTGACCTTCTTAACTTCGTGCGTGTGGGAAGGACATGTCTTGCACCTTGTATCTCATTTACTCAAGACTATATTGATGCTTAATTATCATCCTTATACTAGTCTTCTCAAGTGCTTTGACATGACTCACACACATCATTTTGGTTGTGCCTATTCTTAGGTTGCCTCATTTACATGTTGCTCAACCATATGTTTGTTGAAAATGCTAGGCTTCTTTTCTTATCTATGCTTGCTTGCAATTGTTTTGTATTCCTATTGATTTTGGGGAGTGATGATCCTATTTTGTGCACTTGTATCCAAATACAATAATACTAAATAGTGCACAAATCATGGAGAGCTTCTCTATTTTCCTTAGAACACTCCTTTGCCAAAATCATAATATTCTTTCATCCTTTTGGCTCGTCGGGTCTTTTGATTGCTTGCTTCACTTTGTGTTATGCAAATAAGATCAATTTGTGCCATGTGCTTTGTGCCATGTGCCTTGCTCTCATGCTAGGATCACAGTTGTATAATAATGGATTCACTTGTAGATATCATGTTCTTATCAATTGCGTCTATTTTGTGTATACAAGTTTCTCTGTGGATACATATCATGATTATTATTGGCCACTTAGAAATTTTATACATGAGAAAGCTCATATCTTTCCTTGATATCATTTATTCCTTGTCGGGCACTTTGTTTGTTTCCTTTTATTCTTAAGGTGGCTTCGGTAAGAGGTTGTGTCATGAGTGCTTGTATGTTTTGCATATAATCTTGTGCACTCATGATCTTGTGCTCTCATGTGTTTTGAATGTATTTTGAACCCATACTTGACATGATGATCACATTGTATATTCCTATTTTATCTTGTCCAAAATATGTTCTTTGGATCTTTTGAATGTTTTCCTCCCATGTCTAATCTTATTTTCATATCATACGATCTTGTTACATTCTATAGATCCTATATATGGGTTGAGCTCCTCAATTTTTTCATCATTGAATATGTGCATTTGATTTCACTCACATTTTTTTGCGATATGCACACATTAAGGAGGATCTCATACTATATTGGTCCATTTTGGCATTTGTTGCCAATGGGGGAGAAGTTTAGAGGGTTTAAGATAAGTATTTTTGTAGTGCTTGTTGTCACTCATGCATATCTACCCTTGTTATATATTCTTGTTGCATTGATGAGTATTGTATATAGAGAAATCTTCTCCTAGTTTATGTCAACCAATATATGCAATGACATTCAAAGTTCATTCACACATGCATATATTGTGGGGGAGTTTTCTCTATATACTATGGGTGTACTATCATCAAATGCTTGTGTAGTGTATTGATGATAGTACAACCATCCCAAGTATACAATTTATCCTCGGATAAATTACATGCTTGTTTAAAATTCATTATACAAACCCTCTTATTGAGATTGTCATCAATTACCAAAATGGGGGAGATTGAAAGTACATGTAAGTCCCCATGTGTGGTTTCGGTAATTAAATGACAATCCTTATGGACTAATGTTTACATTAAGATATACATTTGAAGGTTAGCCCCATTGGAAAATGATTGAAGAATATTGGAAGATAACTCCTTTGAAGCAACAATTACATAGAGATGATCAAAATGGATTTCATCGGAGTATCTGAAGGATTACCTACTTAGAGCTATGGTTTGAGCCACAATGGATCAAGATCCTAAAAGGATGATTTGAATGATGAATTCTAGGAGTGGCTAAAAGATATGATCATAATGGACTCATGTGTTGAGTCATGATTGATCAAGTATTCAAGCAAGCTATTCAAGTGAAGAATTCAATATACCCTTCAATATGTCAAGATTAAACATGGAGTAGAGATATCGGTTGACCAAGAGGAAGCTCAAAGATCAAACACTAAATGGTCAACACATGAGTGCAAACGATGCACCACATAGGATCTTGTGGTACGATAAGCAATTGTCAATTGCACTTTGTGTACTAACCCATACTATGTGTTGTCTATGCTTTTGAGGGTTAGGTGATTCTCATGGGCTCGCATTGAGAGAGAGATTTCAAGTGTCCATAAGAGGATGACATCAAGTGTTGATGATCATGGTTGACAAGGGCAAGTTCAAGATAACCATCCCGAAGGATTACATGCTTGAAGCTTGTGGATGATCACATGATGGACTCGTGAAGATGAATACAAAGCAAACCTTCCCACATTGTGTATGGGGGATCTATTTGAAGCCTTCACCAAGTATCATGATCAAGATCATCGTTCTGACTTGAGCCAAGCATAAACTCCAACATCAAGCTCAATTGGAATGCTTTAGTAAAAGGTATTAGTTCCTTTGGCTTTAGTTGTGAGGATCGATGACCATTGAAAAGGATATATGCTCAAGAATGAGTTTTCGGAAGATATCTAGTATAGTTCTTTTATGATTCTTGAGTTATAGGGATCCCGCACTATTAAGAGGGGATCAAAGGGGTTAGTGATAGATTTTCTCAAGTCAACATCTTCTATTTCTACTTCCTCACATCATATTCCAACATAGGCATATTTCGTTCCTATCCAATACAAATACAGAATGCCTATACATCTACCAAAGAAAATCCAAAGCCAAATAGGTCACCCAAATACATGATAAAACCTTTGCATAATTTGCATCCTCCATTTTTGTTGATCTTGGATGGTTCTCTATGTGAGGACCTGGGTTTTTTCCATAGCTTCAAAACGAGCCCAAGATCATCAAAATCGATGTCCTGATGTAAAAGTTATGCATGTTTTAGTTTCGGGTCTCCTGCTGTTTTTTTGTTGGCCGGATCATCCGGGTTCCAGCCCGGATCATCTGGGTTTCTCAACAAAATCATCACAGAAACTTATTCTGCTAGCTAGATCATCCGGTACCCATCCGGATCATCCGGGAATTACCCGGATCATCCGGCTATGTCCCCGGACATCCGGGTTTCCGCTTCACCACATTGTATATTGACCTTCCCAGACATCCGGACATTGCCCGGATCATCCGGGTGTGCGTCCAGATCATCCAGGCAGGTCAACAACTGTGGGAAACGGCTCTATTTTCTTGGGGGGGGGGTATAAATATCCCTCTCCCACTCCGGGAGAGGGTTGACCATTCCATCCAAAATCGCCCCAGGAACACAAGTGGCTCCCTCTCACTTCTACACCAAATCTTAGATCCCGGAGAGATTAGTGAGTGTTCTTGAGAGTTGTTCCAATCAAAAGATAGATCCTCTCCCTCTCCCTCTTGTGACCAAAGCAATTCGTGATTTGAGAAAGTCTTGAGCATTTCCCCCTTGATCTTTTTACTCTTGGAGATTGGAGACTCCTAGGCGGTAGGAGTGCTCCAGTGAGGAATCAACTTGTGATTTGTCCCCCAGAAAGTTTGTGAAGGTTTGGAGGCCACCTCAAGGTCTACCACTAGTGGTTGAGAATCGCCTTCATGGTGATATCTCAAGGAGAATAGGGTGAGCCTTTGTGGCGTTGGTGTGCCTTCGTGGTAACATCCACCTCTCTGACGGTGACTAGCTTCCCTCCAAGGAAGTGAACATCAGGATACATCCTCGTCTCCGTGTCTTCGGTTAATTCTAACCCTAGCCACTACTTGTGGTTTACTTTGGTCTCTTGACCTTGCATTCACTATATCTTGTTGTCCTCATTATATTGTGTTGGTTACCATATCGTAGAGATTATCTAGGCCAACGCTTTATAGTCCACAATTCATACTTGCTACTATTGTTCTATCGTGTGCTTAGTGTGAATTGCTAGCTTGTAACATTCATTTCCATATCTTGTGACATAACTTGTGTAAGCTTGTAGTGTTTACTTGAGTTTGATTGTATCATTCAATTTCATATATTGTGATACAATTTGTGTAAGCTTGTATTGCTTACTTGTGGTTGTGTGTATTATTCATTTACATATCTTGTGATATACATTGAGTAAGTTTGTGTAACTTACTTGTGCTTACTCATATCCTCGTTGTTCTCATCTTGTTTATCCTAAGTTGTTGGTGCACTTAGTGAGACTGGTATATTTAGGATTTGTGCTTGAAAAGTATCCGCTTAGTTTATTTCTGCATTATGATATAGCCAAATCCGTATAAGATTTTAAAACGCCTATTCACCCCCCCTCTAGGCGACATCGTGGTCCTTTCAGTATCGAGCATGGATTGATCATTACGAGAAAGCCGAGCATAAAAATTCTTATTAATAATTTCTTTTGAGAGCTCATGATTGGGGCATGAATATAACATTGACTTAAGCCTCCCCAAGCTTGAGCGATACTTTCTCCTTCATGAGGCCAAAAGTTATAGATATAATTCTGATCACGATGAACCAGATGCATAGGATAAAACTTCTGATGAAATTCCAATTTCAATCGGTTGTAGTTCCGTGATCCAATATCATCACATAGCCTATACCATGTCAATGCCTTTCCCTTCAAAGATAAAGGGAAGACCTTCTTCTTGACTTCATCCTTGGGCAAACCTGTAGGCTTAAATAATCCAAAAACTTCATCCAGATAGATTAGATGCATATCCAGATGTAATGTTCCATCTCATGCATAAGGATTAGCTAGCAGTTTCTCTATCATACCCAAAGGAATTTCATAATAAATATTTTTTGTAGGTTCAGTAGGTTGAGGGGCAACTCTTTTCTCTTCCATTCGGGGTAAAGATACCCCCAACAAACCCCTCAAAGGATTATTTTCCATAGTGACAAGTGACAGTAAATTTGAGCACACTATATAAATGTTTCCTTGCCAAATTCCACTCACCAAAGGCGCTTCACTCCCCGGCAACGGTGCCAGAAAAGAGTCTTGATGACCCACAAGTATAGGGGCTCTATCATAGTCCTTTTGATAAGTAAGAGTGTCGAACCCAACGAGGAGCAGAAGGAAATGACAAGAGGTTTTTACCAAGGTATTCTCTGCAAGCACTGAAATTATGGGTAACATATAGTTGTGTGATAAGATAATTTGTAACGGGTAACAAGTAACAATAGTAAGTAAGGTGCATCAAGGTGTCCCAATCCTTTTTGTAGCAAAGGACAAGTCTGGACGAACTCGTATATAAAGCAAAGCGCTCCCAAGGACACATGGGAATTACTGTCAAGCTAGTTTTCATCATGCTCATATGATTCGCGTTCATTACTTTGATAATTTGATATGTGGGTGGACCAGTGCTTGGGTGTTGTCTTTCCTTGGACAAGCCTCCCACTTATGATTAACCCCTCTCGCAAGCATCCACAGCTACGAAAGAAGAATTAAGATAAATCTAATCATAGCATGAAACATAGGGATCCAAATCAGCCCCTTACGAAGCGACGAATAAACTAGGGTTTAAGCTTCTGTCACTCTAGCAATCCATCATATACTTATTAATTACCAATGCCTTCCCCTAGGCCCAAATCATGGTGAAGTGTCATGTAGTCAACGTTCACATAACACCACTAGAGGAAAGACAACATACATCTCATCAAAATATCAAACGAATACCAAATTCACATGATTAGTTATAACAAGACTCCTTCCATGTCCTCAGGAACAAACGTAACTACTCACGAAGCATATTCATGTTTATAATCAGAGGAGTATTAATTATCATTAAGGATCTGAACATATGATCTTCCACCGCATAAACCAACTAGCATCAACTACAAGGAGTAATCAACACTACTAGCAACCCACACGTACCAATCTGAGGTTTTGAGACAAAGATCGGAAACAAGAGATGAACTAGGGTTTGAGAGGAGATGTGTCTGGTGAAGATGTTGATGGAGATTGACTTCCTCTTGATGAGAGGATCATTGGTGATGACGATGGCTTTGATTTCCCCCTCCAAGAGGGAAGTTTCCCTGGCAGAACAGCTCCCCCGGAACCCCAGATTGGTTCTTCCCAGGTTCCGCCTCGAGACGGCGGCGCTTCATGCCGAAAGCTTCCTTCTTATTTTTTTCCAGGTCAAAACACACCATATAGTAGAAGATGGGCACCGGAGGCCTGACAGGGGGCCCACAAGTGGGCGCGCCCCCACCCTTGTGGATGGTTGGTGGCCCCACTCTAGTGCTTTCTTCGCCCAATATTTTTTATTAATTCCAAAATGACTCTCCGTAAATTTTTAGGACTTTTGGAGTTGTGCAGAATAGGTCTATAATATTTGCTCCTTTTCAAGCCCAGAATTCCAGCTACCGTCATTCTCCCTCTTCATGTAAACATTGTAAAATAAGAGAGAAAAGGCATAAGTATTGTGCTATAATGTGCAATAGCAGCCCATAATGCAATGAGGCAAAATGGACGTACCAGTCCCACCGAGATTCCTAACGGTCACATTTTGAACTAAATCGGTCTCATCAGGTTCTTCTATTCGTTCTGACCGAGTTGGGTCAAATGTGTGTAACGGTTGGATTTTGTGTGGAGGCTATATATACCGCTCCACCCCATCTCCATTTGTGAGAGAGCCATCAGAACGTGCCTACACTTCCACTACTCATTTTCCGAGAGAGAACCACCTACTCATGTGTTGAGACCAATATATACCAATCCTACCACAAGAATCTTGATCTGTATCCTTTCCCAAGTTGCTTTCCACTCAAATCATCTTTCCACCATATCCAAATCTGTGAGAGAGAGTTGAGTGTTGGGGAGACTATCATTTGAAGCAAAAGAGCAAGGAGTTCATCATCAACACACCATCTATTACCTTTTGGAGAGTGGTGTCTCCTAGATTGGTTAGGTGTCACTTGGGAGCCTCCGACAAGATTGTGGAGTTGAACCAAGAAGTTTGTAAGGGCAAGGAGATCGCCTACTTCGTGAAGATCTACCCGAGTGAGGCAAGTCCTTCGTGGGAGATGGCCACGATGGGATAGACAAGGTTGCTTCTTCATGGACCCTTTGTGGGTGGAGCCCTCCGTGGACTCGCACAACCGCTACCCTTCATGGGTTGAAGTCTCCATCAGCGTGGACGTACGATAGCACCACCTATCGGAACCACGCCAAAAATCTCTGTGTCTTCAATTGCGTTTGCACACTCCAATCCCATTCCTTACTTTCTTGCAACTTGCATGCTTTAGTCTTTCCGCTGCTCATACTCTTGCCATGCTTGCTTGAAATGTACCGTGAATTTTTAAACTTGTGCTAAAACTCCACCTCAACTTAAAGAACTTAAAAACTGACAGCTTTACTTGTTGAGGGTCTATCACCCCCCTCTAGATCCCTCTTCTCAATCCTCTTAGAAGCATCCACGACAACCTCATTATCCTCAAAGTCTGGCCTCAGGGGAAGATGCTCTTTGTCCAGTAGATATGTCCCAATTCCCATCGTGGAGTTGATCAACATCTGGATGTGAGGGGCATATCCACAAGATCTCTTCTAGTCTGCAGCTGTTCTCTTCACAGTTTCTACAATTAGGCTCATCACCTTGAATTTCTGTGGCACATCAAATAAGTGAAGCAAGTTGTTAGAGTGACCACGAATCATCCTATAATCTCCTGACTTGGGAAATAGAGTGTGCCTCGATATAGTGTTCATTGTGGTCAAGCCAGAGAGCAGATAGTAGATAGAACCAAGCTTGTGAGTCTCCAAGGCTTTGTCAGGAATTAGCTTGTACATGTTAGCCATGGAGTTGTGATCCTTCCGAGGCTTAACATATACATCAAGATCATCTTCTCCTTCTTCGGGGGCATTGATCAACTTGGCCCATTCTGAGATTGTTGACTGATATCTGGTGCCTTCTGTCATCCAAACAATCTTACCATCGGGGTAGAAGTGAGTTGTGAAGTAGAATTGCATTATCATTTCATCATTCCACTTTGTCAACTTCTGACCAACAAAAGTGTCAACACTGTTCAATCTGAAGCTCTCATGCACACCTGGGAAGTAATCTTCATTGTCATCAATGTACTTCCAGTCTACCCATTTCATGTCACACACAATGGGCTTCTTGTCCAAAAGAACAGTCTCATAGAAATCATGTTGTTCCTTGGTGTGAAAGCGATAGTCCACATCAGTTTTTCTCCTAATAGCATATGGATCTGTTTGTTACCATAGTCTCAGACCATGATCCTTTCTCAACTTCATGTTCTCTGCCACATGATGAGTGATCTGGAATCTTGTGCTTGAGCTTTCTGAGCACTAGTGACTCTTCTTCTTCTTGAGCTTCAGGCACTGGGGCCTTGTTCTTTTCAGTAGCAGAAATGTTTCTTGTTGATCTCTTTGGTGCAGTTGTCTTGGGGGCTTGAGCTTGAGCTGAGGGCTCGGGAGCAGACTTGGGCTTAGAAGGAGCAGCCCCAGTACTGATGGCATCCCCCATCAGCTTCTGAGTCTTGGAAGGAGGTGCAACAGGCTCTTCCTCCTCATCATCTTCATCATCACTCCTCCTCATGGAAGGATGTCCAAGCACTCTTGCAGTGGTTGTTCTAGCTCTCTTTTTCTTCTTGCCATCTCCAGCAGCCACATCATCATCTGACTGCTTAATGGTAAACTGCATAGTTTGTTGAGTTGGTACTTTCCTGGGTTTAGACATTGAAGCTCTCTTAGGTGGAGCTTTCTTGGGAAGGCCTGGCTTTGTGGTAGCAGCAACATACTCCTTCCTGAGCACTTTCTTCTTGGAGGTGACCTCCTCAACAACAAACTTATCATCCTCAGATTCAGATGTCCTTTTCTTTCTTTGCCTAGTAGCTGCCTTAGGCAAATTGCTGGGAGTGCTTCTGCTCCCCTCATCATAGCCGCTATCAGGACTAGTGCCCCCATTGAGGTTGAGTTGCTCTTTAGACCTGTTCTGACTATCACTACCTTCTGACATAGCTACAGCTGGCCCTGTGAATAGTTGGGAGTGGATAGAGTAGATGAGCATCACAAAGTACAACTTATTTTGAAAAATATCAAGACAAAAACTTAACTTTAGTTTTCTACAGAAGGCATTTCGGAGCTACCGATTTGACAAACTCGATGACACCGAAGCAACATCAGAGTCTAAACATGTGATTTCATTCAGACCGAGACATAGTTCGGTGACTCTGAGATGCTAGGGTTTCACAGAGAAAGTGATTTTGGTCTCACCGATCAATACACTTCGGTCAGACCGAGTTGTACTTGTGCAATGGCCAGGGCCAATCGGTGTGACCGAGATCCTCAGATCGGTCGGTCCAAGATGGATTCGGCAGAAACCTAACCCTAAGTTTTTGCATCGAATCTACTCCAAGGAATTGTTTGGTGGATAAATTGATTTCATACGTGGAAAGATCAATGGCATTATACATTGTGCAAGAATCAGAGTAATGGAAAGCACAAAGGGTCAAATCCATACCCTAACTTGGTGACAGAGTTGATACGGCGGCAACAACGGTGAGGATTCCGTTGACAGTGATGAAAACCAGTGGCTAAGGGTCATTGGCGACGACAGCGATGATCCAGACCAAGGGGACGGCAGTGCGGGGGTGCGAGCTCGTGCGGTTTGAAGTAATTTTCAACCGTATGGGTATGCGAGGAATATATACCCAGTCCGTGTGACCGAGTGGAACGACTCGGTGGCACTGAGATGCAAAACTGCTTTCAGTTACTGCAACTCGGTGTGACCGAATAGTTCTAATCGGTTGCACCGCGATAAAACCTAGATCAACTTAATGATTTTGGTGAGACCGAGTGATACGTCTCCAACGTATCTATAATTTTTGATTATTCCATGCTATTATATTACCCGTTTTGGATGTTTATGGGCTTTACTTTACACTTTTATATCATTTTTGGGACTAACCTACTAACCGGAGGCCCAACCCGAATTGCTGTTTTTTTTGCCTATTTCAGTGTTTCGAAGAAAAGGAATATCAAACAGAGTCCAAATGGAATGAAACCTTCGGGAGCGATCTTTTTGGAACAAACATGATACAGAGGACTTGGAGTGGAAGTCGAGAAACAAGCGAGGCGGCCACGAGGGTGCCCGGCATGCCCCCTATAGGTGGGCGCGCCCCCACCCTCATGGGCCCCTCGAGCGTCCATCGATCTACTTCTTCCTCCTATATATACCCTTGTACCCCAAAACCATCGGGGAGCACCACAAAAAAATATTTCCACCGTCGGAACCTTCTGTATCCGCAAGATCCCATCTTGGAGCCTTCACCAGCGCTCCACCGGAGGGGGAATCGACCATGGAGGGCCTCTACATCACCTCCAAGGCCCTTCCGATGAGTTATGAGTAGTTTACCACAGACCTTTGGGTCCATAGTTATTAGCTAGATGGCTTCTTCTCTCTCTTTGAATCTCAATACAAAGTTCTCCTTGATCTTCTTGGAGATCTATTCGATGTAACTCTTTTTGTGGTGTGTTTGTCGAGATCCGATGAATTGTGGGTTTATGATCAACTTTATCTATGAGAAATATTTGAATCTCCTCTGAATTCTTTTATGTGTGATTAAGTTATCTTTGCAAGTCTCTTCGAATTATCAGTTTGGTTTGGCCTACTAGATTGATCTTTCTTGCAATGGGAGAAGTGCTTAGCTTTGGGTTCAATCTTGCGGTGTCCTTTCCCAGTGACAGCAGGGGCAGCAAGGCACGTATTGTATTGTTGCCATCAAGGATAAAAAGATGGGGTTTATATCATATTGCATGAGTTTATCCCTCTACATCATGTCATCTTTCTTAATGCATTACTCTGTTCTTCATGAACTTAATACTCTAGATGCATGCTGGATAGCGGTCGATGTGTGGAGTAATAGTAGTAGATGCAGGCAGGAGTCGGTCGACTTGTCACGGACGTGATGCCTATATACATGATCATGCCTAGACAATATCATAATTATTCACTTTTCTATCAATTGCTCGATAGTAATTTGTTCACCCACCCTAATACTTATGCTATCTTGAGAGAAGCCACTAGTGAAACCTATGGCCCCCGAGTCTATCTTTTATCATATAAGCTTTCAATCTACTTTTATTTGTATCTCTTACTTTTCCAATCTATATCATAAAAATACCAAAAATATTTGTCTTATCATATTATCTCTATCAGATCTCACTTTCGCAAGTGGCCGTGAAGGGATTGACAACCCCTTTATTGCGTTGGTTGCGAGTTCTTGTTTGTTTGTGTAGGTGCATGGGACTTTTGAGGAGCCTCCTACTGGATTGATATCTTGGTTCTCAAAAACTGAGGGAAATACTTACGCTACTATTACTGCATCACCCTTTCCTCTTCAAGGAAAACCAACGCAAGCTCAAGACGTAGCACCGAGTAGGAATGAGTTTGTCTGACCGAAAGGCATTAAGAGGTTTTAGAGGTTAAGCCTTTGACGGATCGGTGGCTCCGAGTGCTCCTCACCCAGAGGGTCCGAAAGACTTGTTCAAACTTTGTGATGTAGCATGAATAGAGTTTGAGACGAGGAAAAGCATAGATAGCTAGAGGGAGTACTTAGGCATTCTTGTCCATCCATTTGGCAAAAACAAAACCAAACAATCAAAGCAACAAATGGATGTCCTCGAATGGAGAAAATTATGCAACCAAAATGCTCACACAATATAGCAAATAAAACATGTGGCAAGGCATGCACATACACTCTAGCATCTATCAAACAACTGGCGATGACTAGGTCATCTATATATGAGTATATTGACTTAGGAGTCAAATGAGAACATTTGATCATAGGTCATACTCATCGCATGCACATACACTCTAGCATCTATCAAGCAATTGGCGATGACTAGGTCATCTATATATGAGTATATTGACTTAGGAGTCAAATGAGAACATTTGATCATAGGTCATACTCATCGTTTAAGCACAAATGGGGTTACCACTTTTACATAAAGCATTGTTGTGTTCACATCATTTGAGATGATATTGCTCAGTTTTTAGAGCAAAGCTCCCCCTAGATGTGATATCCCCCCTTTAGAGGGATGAACTAACCTTGGGTTTTGTCGATGATGACTTCATGTAGGTGTTGAAGATATGGATGCTCAATGTTGATGTAGATCGTTTGGAGCAATCCATTGGAGTGAGTTGCACTTTCAATACCTACATGGGTTAGTCCCACAACGAACATGCAAGAATACCCATAGACATAGAGTGAAACACACATATGGCGATGTCCGTGAAAACATTAGGTTACCTTGTCCCTTGTCTTACCAACAAGAGGGTTTGTGACTCCATGAACTAGTGCAAGATAAAGTTGATTGCACATGTCCTTGCCCAAAATGAATAAGAGTGAAGTTTGTTGGCAGAGACACCCTCAAGAACTCTCTAGTTCTTCTTCTTTGGGATCCACATCAACTTGAGGGGAATCCTTGGAGTTGTAATTGAACTTGATGAAGTAGAACTTGATGTAGTCTTGGGAACCCACTTGACCATGCCTTAGGAGCTTCTTCAAATGAATCAATCTCTTCTTGAAGCTTGTCCTTACCTTTTAGCTTGTGGTCTTGTGGTGGAAGATCATCTTGAGCTTGTGTTCCCTTGAAAGAAGTGGGATCATACTTCTCTTGTTGAGGAACAAACTTTGTCTTGGTGTATTGATCTTCTTCCCACTCAACTCCATTGGCGTTGAACTTTCGTTCAAAACAAACACCTTGATTCTTCCGTTGCTTCCTTGCTTGCGCACAATTTCCTCAAATTGCTTACTTCCGGCAACGCTCTTGTAAACACCTTACTCTATAATTACCTTCAATAAGCTATTTTCTTGCTCTAGTTTAACTTGGCTAAGAGAATCATTAGTGGAATCAAGACAACTACTAGAAGCAACAATATTGGATTTAACATTGTTATTGCTACTACTAGAAGAAGAATCAAGAGAACTACTAGAAGCTTGAGAGTGCAGACGCCATGTAGACACGGAGATTTTTGGCGTGGTTCCGATAGGTGATGCTATCGTACATCCACATTGATGGAGACTTCAACCCACGAAGGGTAATGGCTGCGTGAGTCCATGGAGGGCTCCACCCATGAAGGGTACACGAAGAAGCAACCTTGTCTATCCCACCATGGCCATCACCCACGAAGGACTTGCCTCACTTGGGTAGATATTCATGAAGTAGGCGATCTCCTTGCCCTTACAAACTTCTTGGTTCAACTCCACAATCTTGTCGGAGGCTCCCAAGCGACACCTAACCAATCTAGGAGACACCACTCTCCAAAAGGTAATAGATGGTGTGTTGATGATGAACTCCTTGCTCTTGTGCTTCAAATGATAGTCTCCCCGACACTCAACTCTCTCTCACATATTTGGATATGGTGGAAAGATGATTTGAGTCAAAAACAACTTGGGGAAGGCTAGAGATCAAGATTCTTGTGGTAGGATTGTATATCTTGGTCTCAACACATGAGTAGGTGGTTCTCTCTCAGAAAATGAGTTGTGAAAGTGTAGGCACGTTCTGATGGAGCTCTCACAAATGGGTATGGGGGTGGAGGGGGTGTCGGTGTCAAAACTGGCGGATCTCGGGTAGGGGGTCCCGAACTGTGCGTCTAGGTGGATGGTAACAGGAGACAAGGGACACGATGTTTTTACCCAGGTTCGGGCCCTCTTGATGGAGGTAAAACCCTACTCCTGCTTGATTAATATTGATGATATGGGTAGTACAAGAGTATATCTACCACGAGATCGGAGTGGCTAAACCCTAGAAGCTAGCCTATGGTATGATTGTTATTCGTCCTACGGACTAAAACTCTCCGGTTTATATAGACACCGGAGAGGGCTAGGGTTACACAGAGTCGGTTACAATGGGAGGAGATCTTCATATCGTATCACCAAGCTTGCCTTCCACGCCAAGGAAAGTCCCATCTGGACACGGGAAGGAGTCTTCAATCTTGTATCTTCATAGTCCGGGAGTCCGGCCAAAGGTCTTAGTCCGGCCATCCGGACACCCCCTAATCCAGGACTCCCTCAGTAGCCCCTGAACCAGGCTTCAATGACGATGAGACCGGCGCGCAAGTTGTCTTCGACATTGCAAGGCGGGTTCCTCCTCCGAATATTTCATAGAAGATGTTGAACACCAGGGTAGTGTCCGGCTCTGCAAAATAAGTTCCACATTCCATCATAGAGAGAATAATATTTGTATCAATCGGATCTGCTGACGTATTCCGCGGCGTGACATCATGCCACAGCCAGGCTTTTATTCATTTTATTGTTCCACCTCAGCGCATTTAGCGAGGCGGTTTCCTTGGCACGTCTTGCCAAAGCATAGATCGTGTCCCCTTATTCCGGGATTATCATCAATACGGGTGTGGGTAACCCAACCACGCCATTAACCGTGGCGCTTGGGAGATAAGCGAGTTTTATTAGGCCGGTGGGGGGCTCGTAGTTTTGGCCGCCCATATACGGGGATAAGAATTCGCCCTTTCCATTCACGCCCTCTTCCTCGTCTGCTTATCCGTCCCTGCGCGCTCGAGCTCCAGCGCCCAAGCCCGCACTTCCCACCTCAACCTTCTCCAACCATGTCGGCAGCAGGAGGTAGATGGATGGCCTCCTCTGTCACGGAGGGACAAATCAAAAACCTGAGGAAGGTCGGACACTTGTCTAATGACATCGCGCACCGGCTCCCAGATGTGGGGCAACTCATCCCCACCCCCAGGCCCCATGAGAGGGTTGTTTTTCTTCCCCATTTCCTCCGCGGACTGGGTTTTCCTTTTCACCCTTCGTCCGGGGGCTCATGTTCTACTACGGCCTGGACTTCCACGATCTGGCCCCGAACTTCATCCTCAATATCTCGGCGTTTATCATCGTGTGCGAGGCCTTCTTCCGCATCCAGCCCCACTTTGGCCTATGGCTGAAGATCTTCAGCGTCAAGCCGAAGGTCGTGCAAGGCCGACAGGCGGAATGCGGAGGCGCCATGGTGGGCAAGATAGCCAACGTCACCTGGCTCGAGGGTGCCTTCGTGGAAACCATCAAAGGGTGGCAATCGGGGTGGTTTTATATCACCGAGCCGCGCGACCCTAAATGGGCAGCGGCCCCCGAATTTCGATCCGGCATCCCCACCCGGCTCACATCTTGGAAAGAGACGGGCCTGTCGTGGGGCAATCCGGAAGAGGTGACCGGACTCCAAACCTGCGTCCGAGACCTGGTGACCAAGAAGGTCAAGCTTGTCAACGTGGTCCAGGTCATGCTCTTCCGCCGGATCCTCCCGTGTCAAAGACAGGACTTCAATTTGTGGGAGTTCGACCCGGCCCGGCACCAGACTCTGGCCCGGCTCTTCGAAACGAAGCACGAGGACGCCTGGAAGGTGCTTTTCAAGAGTTCCGAGGTCTCCCCTCCCATCACCGAGGATTGCGGATTCTGCGCCAAACGTCAAGCCTCCAAAGTAAGCTTACATTTAGTCCCTTACGGGATACCCAAATTTCATAGTGTGACTTTATGTGGGATCTAAACTCCCATTCCTTTGACAGGACTGGAAGAGGACATCCGGACAGTTTGACTGTCTGGCCCCTTTGCCCGAAGGCCCAGTAGACGCACACTTAGCGAAGCTACTGGTTCCGGCACCTCACGTGGTGCCGGAGAAGAAGGCCAAGGAGAAGGCCACGGGGACCCGAAAGAGTTCCCGACACCCGGTGTCATCGGATTTGCCCGACGGCCCCAACGCACCCTCCGCATCCAAAGACGAGGAGGAGGAGGAAGAAGAAGATGCCTCTCCCCCTCCAACGGGCGGAGGAAAGAAGAGAAAGGCCGCCCCAACTGGGGAAGCCAGAGGGTCCAAGAAGGAGAAGACCCTTCTATCGGACTACGCCCCCGACACCGAAGACGGCGGGGAGGACTGGCCATCCAGGGTCAAGCCCTTGGCAAAATCGTAAGTGTCCAACTACCTGAATGACTTATTGCACTCCTTTATTATTCGATAGCTTTTAATGCCGAAGCTAATAGTGTAGTCCGCCTAGAGCTCAGCTTGGCAATTCGTCGAGCGGATCTCTGAATTCGTTGGACGGGAATAGCGCTTAACTTCCGATGGCCTCCTCCCCTCTCCCTACAGACGACGCTGAGGTGGAGTCCCGTAGGGGACAAAACCAGGAGGAGGTGGTCCTGGAAGCGCCTAAAGGCGACCTTCCGGACTCCAAGCCCAAAGGGGGTAAAGCCCCGGAGGGATCTAAGTCCGGCCCCGGGCCGGACACTGCTCCGGAACCATCAGTGGTTCCAGAGTCCAACAGGCGCCGCCTTCATAAGAAGGGCAAGCCCGTGACGCCGGCGACTTCCGTCCACCCGAAGGCGCCGGACAATTTGCTGGAGGCGCTTAACGGTGCCTCCATCAACGAAGAACACCGCACTGTTATGAGTGCGGTGATTCAGAAGGTTCAGTTTGCCAAGAGCGGGCCGACAGAAGCCTGCACAAGCCTGTTAACGGGCTTTGAGGTATGTGTTCAAAAACATATATAAAAAATATTACCGCATAGATAGTAGCCCCTGATGCTCAGTTCGGTGTTCGGAAAGAAAAGCCGAACTGAGGATCTAAAAATATATACGCAGGAGTCTAATAGAAATATGTCAATATGGGAATGCAGGCTGCGCTGCTGACCTCTGCCGCACTGACTGCGGAGGTCAATGCCTTGAAGGAAAGCCTCGAGCGGTCCGAGAGCTAGCTCGGCCGTGCCAAGAAGCAGCTCGAGGATAAAGAGGGTACATAGTACCTCCTGTAAATGTATATAGAAATACTTGGTTGCAAAATAATAACAGGACCAACGTTAATGTTGTAGGAGCCACGACCGAGGTGGCGACCCTGAAAGAGGCGGTCTCGAAGGCCGAAAAGAGTGCGGCCTTGGAGCGCACCGAGCGAGAGAAGCAGGAGGCGCGGGTGGCGGAGGTGCGGCAAGAGCTCCAGGCTCTCGTGGAAAAACACGAGAGTTTGGAGCGTGACTCGAAGACTCGAGAGTCCGAGCTTGCCTTATCTCTTGAGAGTGCCAAGACCGCTAAGGCCGAAGCCCAGAAGGCCCTTCAGGAGATCGAGGCGATGAAGAAGATAGCGGCGGGTAAGGCATTATTTATGCAAAGCAAAAATATAAAAGTTAATTATCTACTACTTACCCGAATCCGGAGCTCTCCAGGAGCGTTCGCCGATCTGCCCCGTAGTGTGTCTGATGCCGCCGCATACTATCGAGCCGAAGAGGGGAGCTCGACGGAAAAAGTGTTCTGGTCTCAGTATGCTGAGGCCGAACAGCCGGTGCCCCTGAGCGACCAGCTGAAGTAGCTGGTCGAGCTCCACAAGGTGGCCGAACAGGCCATGAAGGGCCTCATAGCTGGGCTGTGGCCTAGAGAAGTCATGCCTGGGAGCTACTTCGGTCTGGTGCGGCTACTAGTGGACGTGTGTCCGTGGATTGAGGTCGTCAAGCGCTACGTTTGTATTGAAGGTGCCCGTCGGGCCCTTGCCCGTGCTAAGGTGCACTGGGGCAAACTAGACGCGGAGAGGCTGTTGACAGACGCGCCACCACCGGGCAAGGAGTATCGTACGCCCGAGATGTATTATAATGGCGTTCTGAAGGGTGCCCGCCGCATAGCGGATGAGTGCTCCAAAGATGTAATTTTTGAGTAAACTCGCATTGGTTATCCTGTACGCTGAATCTTTGTTCATATGCGTTAAGCAACGCTTGTTAATTTAAAATATTACCTTCTGTGAGGCTGTTTATCAAAATCTGAGAGATGTAAGTCGTCGGCTTCGACCCCCATGCCACGAGTGCTGGGGTGTTCGGGATAAACCTGAGCGCTCTTGTTCCCATTCTTGGGTCCATCTAGGGAGGCGTTCAGCACAACGAACCAGGCCGTCGGACTTATAATGTTTTATCACTCTCACTTAGCCATAGAATTCTATAATTTTAAATTTCGGCGAAGCCCCTAGTATTCGGAAGACTGAGTTCGGGGCGCTATCCACGCCTAGTCCGGATAAGTCCGGTTCCTCGCTCGAAGCGGCATAAGTCTTTAAGGACTCGAAGAAACCTCACGAACAGCGACCGGTCTCTCGCACTATCATGACAGTCAGTTTTAGCTTTCTCTACTGAGGTGTTAACCCAGCTCAACTGGGGCACAATCGCAGTAGTTCTCCCAGTGCTACCTTAGCCAACAATGCGGAACGTAAGGTACCAAAACATGGGAGCCGGGCAAACCCAACTATTGACCAAAGACATGATTCGAAGCTGATGCATATAGTGCTATAAGTTCGGGGTGCCGCACTCGTTAGAGTGTTCGGTCTTCTCACACCATGTTATGGGGTGTTGTAAGCCCCTGGTGTATTATCCGTACCAAAGTGTACGATTGCGGAATGTCATGACTAAACATATTTGTATATAAAAATAAATAAGTACAATAATAGGTAAGAGCTATATATTGTTTATCAAAAAAGGGCTGCTGTGAAAGCAGAATGATACAAGAAGTGTGGTAAGCAAGAGATGGGAGTATTTGACATATTCCCCTCCAGGGGCAAGCTGCGGGATTGTAAGTAAAACAGGTATTAAACTCGTTATAGAGACCACCTGGACTATTGACGTGACTTGCTTCCTCCCTAGCTGTTGCATCGTGGGTTCGGCGAGTGTATTGCCGGACAGGCCTTCCGAATAGTTGGGTCCTGAAAGTGTGTGAAAAGGAAAACGGCGAAATAGGGAGCCCCTTAGTGCGGTTGAGCCGCATTCTGGGCGTGCCGTTGTTGTGCCCCTCTCCTTATGCCCATGGTATCTCTAAGGCGTAGTTATGTACGCGTGGTACCAGTATCGCCGTTTGGCGGGGGCTGGGGTTGGGGCCGCACTGCTCTGCTTGCTCAGAACGTGCCAGCCGGATTTGTTGTAGGTTACTTCGGGCTTGCTTGACGTTGTCCGGACGTTTGGCACCTGGATTGGAGAACTGCCTTGAGAGGCTACTCTGTACTTCCGCCGCCAGGGCCGCCGTGTGCTCCTCCGTTCGGAGAGAGCGTTCGGTGTTTCCGTTTACCGTGATGACTCCGCGAGGTCCTGGCATCTTGAGCTTGAGATATGCGTAGTGCGGCACCGCACTGAATTTGGCAAATGCGGTTCGTCCGAGCAGGGCGTGATAGCCACTGCGGAATGGGACTATGTCGAAGATTAACTCCTCGCTCCGGAAGTTATCCAGGGATCCGAAGACCACCTCGAGTGTGACCGAGCCTGTACACCTGGCTTCTACCCCTGGTATGACACCTTTGAAGGTTGTCTTTGTGGGTTTAATCCTTGAAGGATCGATGCCCATTTTTCGCACTGTGTCCTGGTAAAGCAGGTTCAGGCTACTGCCGCCATCCATTAGGACTCTGGTAAGGTGAAATCCATCGATAGTTGGGTCTAGGACCAGTGCGGTGAATCCGCCGTGACGGATGCTGGTGGGATGGTCCCTTCGATCGAAGGTGATCGGGCAGGAGGACCATGTGGTGAACTTTGGGGCGACTGGCTCCAGCGCATAGACGTCCTTGAGAGCACGCTTCCGCTCCCTTTTGGGGATGTTGGTTGCGTATATCATATTCACCGTCCGAACTTGCGTGGGAAATCCCTTCTGTCCTTTGTTGTTCGGCGGCCGGGGCCCCTCCTCGTCATCGCTATGTAGCCCCTTGTCTCTGGTCTCGGCACTTAACTTGCCTGCCTACTTGAACACCCAACAATCCCTATTGGTGTGATTGGCTGGCTGTTCGGGGGTGCCGTGTATCTGGCATGAGCGATCGAGTATCCGGTCTAAGCTGGATGGGCCCTGAGGGTTTCTTTTGAATGGCTTCTTCCGCTGACCCGGTTTAGAGCCTCTGAATCCGGCATTGACTGCCGTATCTTCAGTATTGTCACCATTAATGTGGCTCTTATGCTTGTTGCGACGTGACCTGCCGTTGTTATCCTTGGTATTCGAATTGCCGGGGCTCTTGGTTATGTTATTGCTACGAGATAGCCAGCTGTCTTCTCACGCGCAGAAGTGGGTCATGAGTGTCGTAAGGGCTGCCATAGACTTCGGCTTTTCCTGTCCTAGGTGTCGGGCAAGCCATTCATCTTGGATGTTGTGCCTGAAAGCTGCAAGGGCCTCGGCGTCCGGACAATCGACTATTTGGTTTTTCTTGGTTAGGAACCGTGTCCAGAATTGTCTGGCCGATTCCTCTGGCTGCTGGATTATGTGGATTAGGTCATCGGCGTCTGGTGGTCGCACATACGTGCCCTGGAAGTTGTCAAGGAATGCGGATTCCAGGTCCTCCCAACAACTAATTGACTTTGTTGGCAGGCTGTTAAGCCAATGTCGAGTTGGTCCTTTAAGCTTGAGCGGGAGGTATTTGATGGCGTCTAGATCATCACCACGGGCCATGTGGATATGAAGGAGATAATCCTCGATCCATACCGTAGGATCTGTTGTGCCATCGTATGATTCGATGTTTACGGGTTTGAAACCCTTGGGGATTTGATGATCCATTACTTCGTCTGTGAAGCATAGTGGGTGTGCGGCGCCCCTGTACCGGGCTATATCACGATGCAGCTCGGACGAGCTTGGTCTATTGTATTCGGCCAGGCCATACTTATTATGTCCGGCGTGACGGCTAGTGTCACGTGAAGCGGGGTGCCCATGCGATCCGTAGATCGATCTTGTTTGCCTTGCTTATTCTCCAAGATGTCTCGCAGGTCTGTTGCGTCTCCCCGTACTCTGGTATGTTTTGAGCGGTGTCGGGGTGCGGCTTGGGTTGAGGGCCTGAAGGCCTCTCTATCGCGGCCACGGGGTGGCCGGTCGGGCGCATCATATGCTGGCGATGTAGGTTTAGTTGCTTCCTCCTCAAGTTGGGGTAGCAGCCTGCGCTTTGGGTAGCTCTTGGATGGGCGTTCTAGTTTATACTCTTCGGCCGCCAGGACTTCGGTCCATTTGTCGGCTAGCAAGTCTTGGTCAGCTCTAAGCTGCTGCTGTTTCTTCTTGAGGCTGCTTGCCGTGGCTATGAGCCTGCGTTTGAAATGCTCTTGTTCGACGGGATCCTCTGGCACGACGAATTCATCGTCGTCGAGGCTTGCCTCGTCTTTGGAGGGAGACATGTAATTGTCGTCCTCATCCTCTTTGTCTGCCGCTCTCTCATGAGGGCTGGCTCCTTCGTCCTCCTGCACTGAATCCTGCTGGAGGGGGTTGTCTTCGGCACTGTGCGGCGTATTGTTATCTCCGGTGCCGGAATCGCCATTTTTGCTTTGGCGGGACTTAGAGCGGCGCCACTGACGTCGGCGCTTGGGTTGCTTCTTGGAGGGGTCATCCTCCGTTTTCTCCTCGCCATCCCCCGCTTTAGGGGTGTCCACCATGTATATGTCATATGACGAGCTGGATTTCCAGTTCCCTATAGGTGCTGGTTCTTGATCATCTCCTTCATCGGCGTCCATGCCGTCGATGTCTTTGGAGTCAAAGTCGAGCATGTCGGTTAAATCGTCGACAGTGGCTACGAAGTGGGTGGTGGGTGGGATACGAATTTCTTCATCGTCCGTATCCCAACCGTGTTGGCCGTAGTCCGGCCAGGGCTCTCCTGACAAAGAGAGAGACTTTAACGAATTCAGGATATTGCCGAAAGGCGAGTGCTGAAAGACATCCGCGGCGGTGAACTCCATGACCGGAGCCCAATCGGGCTTAATCGGAAGAGGTGCGGGATTTACGGAGTCTGGATCGGAGTCCGGCACCTTGGAGTCACGGGCCTTGCGAGGGACTAGGCCGGTATCCGGCTCTATCGTCGTAGAGGTTGCAGCTTCCGGGGCGGCGTCCAACCGTCCATCCCCGACTGGCGCAGCGGGCTCCGAGCTAATGGTCGGAGCGGACACCTGAGCGGCGCTCTGGGTGTTGTCCGATGACAGAGCTAAATCATGCCCATCGTGACAGTGCGGCGCGCTCGGTCGTGGCTCGAATCCATCGAAGATCAAGTCCCCGCGGATGTCGGCCGTGTAGTTTAAGCTTCCAAACCTGACCTGGTGGCCAGGGGCGTAGCTTTCGATCTGCTCCAGATGGCCGAACGAGTCGGCCTGCAGTGCGAAGCCGCCGAATACGAAGATCTGTCCGGGGAGAAAAGTCTCATCCCGGACCATATCACAATTGTCGAGCGAAGAAGCCATCGGGCCTAAAGGCGACGACATAGAGGAACTCTCAATGAAAGCACCAATGTCGGTGTCAAAACCGGCGGATCTCGGGTAGGGGGTCCCGAACTGTGCGTCTAGGCGGATGGTAATAGGAGACAAGGGACACGATGTTTTTACCCAGGTTCGGGCCCTCTCGATGGAGGTAAAACCCAACTCCTGCTTGATTAATATTGATGATATGGGTAGTACAAGAGTAGATCTACCACGAGATCGGAGTGGCTAAACCCTAGAAGCTAGGCTATGGTATGATTGTTGTTCGTCCTACGAACTAAAACTCTCCGGTTTATATAGACACCGGAGAGGGCTAGGGTTACACAGAGTCGGTTACAATGGGAGGAGATCTTCATATCGTATCGCCAAGCTTGCCTTTCACGCCAAGGAAATTCCCATCCGTACACGGGACGGAGTCTTCAATCTTGTATCTTCATAGTCCGGGAGTCCGGCCAAAGGTCTTAGTCCGGCCATCCGGACACCCCCTAATCCAGGACTCCCTCAGGGGGTATATATAGCCTCCACACAAAATCCAACCATTACACACATTTGACCCAACTCGGTCAGACAGAATAGAAGAACTCGGTGAGACCGATTTAGTTTCAAATGTGAACGTTAGGAATCTTGGTGGGATCGACTGGAACAACTCAGTGTGACCGATGTGCTAGGACTTAGGGAAAACATCAACTCGGTGGCACCTATTGCATCAACTCAGTGAGGCCAAAGTGAAGCAATAGGACAACTCGAGCGAATATCAAGCTAACTCGGTGTGACCGATTGCACTGACTCGGTGAGACCGAAAGACTGCAACATGTCACAGGGAGAATGCAAGGCCATCTTGGTGAGACCGAGACCTGTATCGGTGTGACCGAACTGTTAGGGTTTCTGGCAGTGGCTATGTCAACTGAACTCGATGGCACCAGATAGGATATTTCGGTGAGGCCGAGTTTGACTTTGAGTTTCGGACATATTTGGAATGGGAAAGTGGTTGAGGGATTTGGAGAAATATCACAAAGAATTTTGAGCAAGCAGACCATAAAGCAACACCCCATCCCCTTTTAATAGTATTGGCTTTCCTATGGACTCAATGTGATCTTGGATCACTAAAATAGAAATGAGGAGTATTATTCTTTTGCCAATATTTGTCCTTAGCATTTTGAGGGGTCCACATCTCTAGTCCATGCCATGTCATTCATTGAACTATCTGAAATATTGAACTTGAATGGGTATTATTTCAATGAGCTATATGTTGTTATGAATTACCAAAACCACCCAAGGATTACTTGCACTTTCACTCTTCCACGCGGAAAATGACCGAAGAGCCGCGTGGAGGTGGCAGTACCCGGGATGAGGAAGTAGTTCTCCAGATGCGTCGGTCCTCTCCACCTTGATGCTTCACACGCGTACGTTGTCCTCCACGACGACCCCAACGGGGTACCGCATCTCTGGCACGGTGGCCGATGGACGGTCGGTTGGGCCTAGTACTGCATCCTGTCTTGGGCATGATCTAGCTTTTGCTTTGGCTTTTGGAGAAGAAGAAGGGGCTTAGATGGATGTGGGATCGAGTTGAGGGGAAGATGTAGACGGGGGATATTTAAATAGCCGCGGTGCGACATGCCCGTTTGAATGCGTTCATTGGTGCGGCGCACCCATTTGAATACGTTCATAAGAGCACTACCTCCGCTGATAATGGCAACAGGGAATGGTCCACCGGAGCCCTATGCATTTTTCACATTGAATCGAGGCATGTCGGTCGGCAAAGCTGCCTCCCAAGGTTGTACTAATCGCCTTGATGCGACGAAGCTCCGTCGGATGGCTGCGCGCATGCATGGCAGGCTAAGACTTTGGCCTTTCTATGACGGCCCATTGGTCTGATGATTGTGCCGCCACGAATGAATGTGTTTCAGAAAAGGTGTCTAGCCCATGGCTCGTGGCTGCTGTCGCTTGTCCCTGTGCTGCCGCTGCTAGGTGGACCACTCACGTCCGCTCCAGCCAATCGGGTCTCCTCTCGCGGATAGACAATGTCAAACCTTAGCGCGTGATCCAAACCGTCCCCAAACAGCGATCCAACGGCCCTAATGGTGCGGGGTTTTAAGGGAGGTTTGAGGGGTTTTGAGAGGGTTTCAAAGGTTAGGGTTCAACATAACTAATTAAAAAAATTCAAAAAATATGAAACTTCTGCACATCATCGTTTTATGTTACTAAGTTGCTAGGAAAAATAAGAATTCACTACTACGGATATTTTTCATGAATTTCCCTTCACATAACTTAGCTATCATGGACAAGGTTGTATGGTTTTTAAGGGAATGAGCTAGGCTTTAGGGTTAACCATGTTATAGTTTGTCCAAACGATCCCATATTGGGCATGGGGCCTACATTTGCGCACTAGATGTTAATGATTTTTTAGCTCATTTGGAGAAGTTCGAAAAAAATGCTTAGAAATAGGGTTGTTGAAAGTGTGTTATATCGACTAGAGGGGGGCGAATAGGCGATTTTTACAAATTTGTCACTGAGGAAATCTAGGTGAGGAATTTCCTAAGCAACGACACACTAGCAGCAGAATAAGTACTCGGGTATAAGCATAACAGAGCAATAGCATAGTCATCATGATGAAATGAAAACAAGCACAGAGTACATGTAGCGTGAAAACAGGATAAGCAGGCTGAAGACAATGTGACTGAAGAAATAGGATTGAGGAAATAGAGAAAGTCTTTAGTCAAAGTCTTCAAACAGTAATGATCAGGTTCATCAACACATGAATGAGGAAATAGAACCAGTAGCTTGGTGAAGACGATGATTTGGTAGACCAGTTCCAACTACTGTGATAGTTGTACGTCTAGTTGGAGCGGATGGGTATTTAAACCCGAGGACACACAGTCCCGGACACACAATCCTCATCGTATGCTCCTTGAGCTAAAGTCATACAGACCTTGCCGAAACACTTGTGGTAAGTCTGCAGATGACTTCCAAACCTTCACAGACTTGGTCACTCGGCGATCCACAATTCCTCTTGGATGCTCTAGACCATAACGCCTAACCATCTGGAGGATGCACAGTCCTCAAAGGTAACAAGCGTCGGTTCCACATAGGAACAATCTCTTCAGTGATGCTCAATCACTTTGGATTGTAGGTGTTTGGGTTTTGGGTTTTGATGATTTTTGCTCAAAGTCCTCGGAGGATGGGATGCTCTAAATGACAAGTGTTAGTTTCTCTTGAAGTAGCCAACCAGCTAGTGGTTGAGGGGGACGGCTATTTATAGCCGGGGAGCAGCCCGACATAATAAAACATAAATGCCCTTCAATGATATGCTGTTAGGTGGGTAGGATATTTTGGACAGCTAGCGCATAGCACAACAACGTTCGGAAATTTGAGCTCCCAAATTCCTCAGGGCTATCATGTTCCTCACTATGTAGGCAATCCGCACTGGCGAATTCCTAACTCCTCAGTCAGACCAAATTCTTCAAAGAACAGAAGATCTTCGTCTCCGTCACCGAAGAAATTGACTAAACTGTATGAGATTTCCAAAGGCTTCACTCGAAGGATTGGGTAGGTGTAGGATTTGAGATGAGAATCACTTGGAAAGTGTTTCCTTAGTTTTACCTCGACCCCCTTTAATAGTACAGTGTTTCCTATGACTCAAGAAAGAGAAAATGAAACTAAAAAAACAAAAGTATTCACGCTTCATAGTCCTCTCATGAATATCCAAGTCTTCTAGGTCACACCAATTTTCTCACTTTCAAAGTCTTCAAGAAAACCAAAGTCTTCAGCTAAAGACATACATTTTTAGGGGCCGACTTTTATCATAAATATCAAACTCCTCATCGACTTATAGAGCCTGTGTACACTCACAAACACATTAGTCCCTTAACCTATAGGTCTTCAATACACCAAAATCACTAAGGGGCACTAGATGCACTTACAATCTCCCCCTTTTTGGTGATTAATGACAAATATGTTAAGTTTTCAATGAGGATAATAATATGAAGTGTAAATAATGATATTGAGGAATTTGATTGCAAGATATAGAAGAACACCCCGTGAAGATGTGCATATTTGAGGAATTTGCTTTGGATAGCAAATGCACATTGTAGAGTAATATCATGGAGATCTCCCCCTATATCTTGTAATTCATACACGTGATGTGAAGAATTTGAAATGCATGATGAAATATAGCGTCTGAAAAAAACTCAACATGTGTGCATTAAGGTACTTGAGGAAATAAGCATGCAGAGAGCAGTCAAAAGTATCGAAGCACCATAGGACTTAAGTTTACAACTCATTAGAGCAAACACTTCAGAAGAGCAAGAGTTGTAACTTAACAAAAAACGCCCATATATAAGAGACCCGCTAGAAGACTAACTCAAATTTCTCCCCCTTTGTTATCAAATGACCAAAAGGGATGAAATTAAGGACTAACGCCCCTGAAGAATATCATTATGATGTCGATGGAGGAGCGCCAGCGTTGTTGGGGTCGTCCGTTGGTGTAGGGCCTGCCGCAGTGTCGTCCAAATCTTCAGCTTCATCTATCTCGTGCGATAAAGAATATGAATTGGCGACCAGCTGAGGAACTTTGACCTTCTTGAATTTCTTCGAGGGTGGCTGAGACCAGTCAAAGTCCTGTTGGAAGTCCATTTCCTTGAGATCTTCAGAATTGTAGAACTGTGAAAGAGTAGCCTAGGTGCGGTCAAAGACTTGATGTAGATAATGGTGATTCTTCTTCACATTGTTTTGAGTGACTATCATGTTCTGAAGAATAGCACCAAACTGACGATTGACCTACTTGTGATTTCGATCAACTTTCTGTAAGACTGAGGAGAAGCTCACGATCAGTCATTACACGCGGAGCAGTGGCTTGAGGATTTTGCTTTGAAGCTTTGGCGGAAAAATCTTGTGTTGCAGAGTCATCATTGGTGGAATATGAGGCAGCCTTGCGAAACTGACCATCCAATGGGCGAGTGCCTTCATCAATGACAACTGCTTTGCCCTTCCATCAGCTGAGCAAATAATCCTTCTAAGGACTTCAATTGGTGGCAAATAGCTGAGATGATTTTGAAAGTCAGCATTGTAATGAATTGAAGACCTTGATCTGATGAACTTCATGATCCAGGCAACATAAGACTTCAACTCAAAAGGTGACAGAGCAACATTGGCCAAAGTCCTCATGAAGAAATCATGGCAGTTGATAGGAATACCGTGCATGATATTGAACAACAGATTCTTCATGATGCAACAACCTCTTCTTCATCAGAGTTGTGGCCCTTGATTGGACTGAGGGTTTTGGTTAAGATGCGATACACTGTCCTTGGCACATAAAGCAATTCCTTAACGAGGAATGTGGTCCTAGGAGCTTAGCCAGCCTTCAAAGGCTTCATCAGCACTTGCATCAAATGATTTGAAAGTTCAGGTTCCTCATACATGAGAAGTGCACCTTCAGTGGAAGGACTGACTAGGACAGCGTGAAGTAATTCAGAGGTCGGAGCTTTGTAGTGAGTGTTTTCAGTCATCGAGTCAAGCACCCATGAATTCACATCTTGCACATTGCCAGTGAGGTGCAGTGTTGCGTAGAATTGAAGAATAAGTTCTTCATTCCAGTCACAGATGTTAGTGCAGAAGTTCAATAGCCCAGTGTCATGAAGAACACTCAAGACGGGTTGGAAGCAAGGAAGTGATCCATATCCACATGAGGAATTTGCTAATGCTCAAAAACCTTGTCCTTGTTAAATATGATTGCAGAGTAAAAGTTCATCTGACTGACTGTCCAGAAGCGCTTGCGTCAAAGTCTTGTAGAGTCATATGGATTATAATCCGTGAAGAAATGATGCTCAGCAAAGAAATCATCAACTTTAAATTTTTACTTCTTGGTATGAGGATTCTGTGGCTTGGGCTGAAGATTAACAACTGAAATCTTTGCAGCCTCTTGTTGCAGAATTTCTGGAGCCACAGACTGAGGAATTTCATCAGCAGTTTCATCATCAGCAGTCTTGGCCTCCATTTCTTCAGCATTAGTAGCTGGAGCTTCTTTTGGAATAGAATGAAGAAAAGCTTGATGTCCTTCAGAGCCCGTATGAATTTCTTCGGTCTGCACAGGGGACTAAGGAACTTGATGTAGAGGAGTGGTCAGAGGTGAATTGGGATGATGTCTTTCCCAATAATCATCATTCAGTACTGGTGTAGTAGACCCAATGTCCACATCCTCATCTTCAACATTGATTTCTTAAATGCCTGCCTCTTCAGCTGTGAACTAAGGCATGGGCGATGATACCAGTGGAGATGAAGGGATTTTATCCACTTCAATTTCTTCATCCAACTGCTCTAAAGTAGCAGCAGAGGGATTTTCTTCATCACTGTCATCTGGGATGGCATATTCCTCACCAAAGGGAACAATATCCTTTGATGGCGTGCTTGAGAGAGGAACAACATCAATGGGGTTGGCGAATGAACTTGTTAAAGTCTTCACTTTCTTGGGAGCTGAAGACTCCGAAGTTGTAGAGGCTTTCCTTTTCTTCACAGCTAGGGGTGGGCATAAAAACTGACCAACCGAATACTGCACTGATATCGAAACCGAATAAACCGAATTTTCGGTTTTTATACTACCACAATTAAATTCGGTTTTTATGTTCAATAACTGAATTTAAATCGATCAGTTCGGTATTACACCGATAACCTAAACAGAAATCGAACGAGGCTCCCACGTATCACCAAACACTGTCATGTGACCATCGACCGCGTGCGCCCGTCCGGCCACGCAGCATCATAGCGTACGAATGATCAAATATTTTAATTGTTTTGGAGGCACACATCATGCGCGTCCAGCCACACGGCTCTGTCCCATGTTCTGGCCAAGTGCATGCATGCATGCCAAGCCCGATAGCTACTAGAGCCCTCGGTGTATAGGCCTGCACCCCCCACTAACTACAAGGCCCACACAACATTTAGTGCGTGTGTTGACTAGATGGAGTGCGTAGTGTCCAGCGGCATATGAGTTTAGTCCCACATCGCTTGTGAAGCTCAATGCAACAAGGCGCTGGGTTATATAAGAGACTGTAGGGTGTACTGTACTTAGACTACAAGCGTCAGCTGCTAAGCAGTGTTCATTATAAACCGAAAACTGAACCGAAATAATCGGTTAACCGAATTTTCGGTTAGCAGTTTTTGCTTGCTAATTTTGGTTTTTAATTTTGCTAACCGAATTTTAAAATAAACCGGATGGTAAAAACCGAATTTTTGGTTTCTACCGAATGCCCACCCCTATTCATAGCTGCCCTCTCCACAGCCTTGGTCTTCTTCGCTTCTGATGCAGAAGGAAGGTTGATGCTTTTCATCTGGGATGACTTTGTAGGAGGAGCAGATGAAATTGGTTCAATTTCTTCACGCACAACTAATGCAGTTGTCCTGGTAGGTTCAGATTCTTCAGGCACAACAACTGATTCTTCAGCTGGCCTGGGTTGTTCTTCAGGCACAGCATTGGAGGTTGCCCTGGCAGTTTCACCAGGTGCTGGAATTTCTTTAGCAGGCTTGGTAGTCTCAGTTTCTTCAACAGTCTGATTTTCATCAGCTGTGCTAGAATTTTCTTCATCAGGTTGATAAGATGCTTTGGCTTGAGGAGTTTCTTGTTGCAATGCAGGTGCAACATGTGTCTTGAAACCCTTCGCCATTCTGACGAATCTGACTTTGGCACCTGGCCAATCTGCACGGTATGTGTCAAATTCATCACTGAGTGCTTTGATCTCAGTTTGCAGAGTCACAAGTTCTTCAGGAGACATGTTTACAACATTCTTCTTGAGAAAACGCTCCTTCTTGTACCGAGATTTCTTCACTTGCCTGGCCTTCTCAATTTTCCATTTTAGTTCATTTATGAAGGTAGTCAGCATATGACTTTCACTAGGCGAGAGGTTTAATTCAGGCAGAGGTGTGTTGGGATCCTTGTGCCATAGATCGATGAAATCCAGGATCTTCTACGGATCCAGTAAGAGAGGCACAACACTGCCTTTGGCTCTAGCGGCCCTTTGTTGTCTATCTCTGATGATCTTAGCGAGTTCTTCATCATCAGCCTCATTGTCACTTGACAAAACTTGAAAGGCAACCTGCTTCTTGTGAGGACTTGGCCTTGAGCCGCGTCCAGCAGTAGCCTTTTTCTTCAGCAAGGTTGGACCTATTGAGGACTGAGGTGGAGCCGAGGAACTTGCAGAGGCTCCTGAAGCTATTGAGATTCCAGAGGTCCGTTGGCATGTGGCAAGATGCACAGGTGCTGAGGACTTTGCAGGTGCAGCTGAGGATTTTGCAACCAAGGGAGCTGGAGCTGCACTTGAAGATGTTGCTTGAGGAATTGGCCGTGAGGGCTTTGAAGAACTTGTCCTTAAGGGCATTGCAGCTGAGGAAGATGGTTTCATAGCTGATTTCTTCGGCATGGCCTTCTTGGGCTTGCTAGCAGAGGCCTCAGCAGCAGCAACAACAGTGTCTTCGTTGAATTTCTTCACTGCTTCTTTTGCTACTTTGGCCAACTTAGCTTGGTGCTTGGCCCATTCCTTGGGAAATTCCTCACCTCTTCTGATGCTAGAGGGATCAGCTTCTTGGCCTGGAGCCAATGGAGGTCTTGGGCATGGAGGGTTAATCGCAAATTTCTTCATGTACTTAGGAGTGACATAACGATATTCCTTCCATTCTCTTTCCCATCTTCTTTCAATCTGCTGAATGCGCACTTTGTGCAGATTTTTTCCCTTGCCATGAGTGGCTTCATCAGGAGTGCAATATTCATCGTAAATGTCTTCAGGGATTTCAAAAGCAGTATTTGTTTCAGGCCTCTTTCCTCCCTTCTGAGGACGCTTATCATCAGCCATTTTCTACGCTTGAGGATTTTGAACAATCGAAGTTTTTGAGGAGGTATGCAATTTGTCTTCGAGGAATGCTGCAAATTAGTTAAGTTGATGAGAACCTAGTGATTCAGCAGCGAACATGTGTACCTGTGAATAGAGTATAGGTGCGAAGAATTTTGGAGAGGTCATATGCGTTCTCAGAATTTTGTTGTAAAAGAATCAAGTTTGAGGAATTTGACCATGGGTGTCTTGAGAAATTTCACTAAGAGTTCTTGTCTTAGGTTCCAGAGTTTTATAGATTGAAAATCCACACAATTGAGGAATCTTGAAGAAAAACACATCTTAGAGAAACAAACCAAGAACAGATGCAACTTGGTGTTTAAAGATATGGAAGTTGAAGAAATAAACAATTTATGAAGATTTTGTGGAAATCATCAGAATCAACAAGGGGAGTAAAAACATATTTTATTTACCCTTGACGAAGAACATGAAGAACTGGGAGTTGAAGTGGAGAAGTTCATCCGTTCAGATCTTCCACGCCCTAACTTGGCGGCGGAAGACAACTACAGCAGCGGCGGAGTGAAGATTTCTGTGGCTTGCGTGAGTAAGATGGCGACGAGGTCGAGGCAGCGAAGCTCTTCCTCACCGATGATGATGGAGAGTAGCGGCAGTGCTAGGTCAGAGAGCTTGAGCGAGGGATTGAGATCGAGCGAAGTAAATGAGGTCTGCGGAGGGCGAGGGGTATTTATAGCCTAGGTGAAAAACCGCTCGTCCGAGGAAATTGGACGAATGTGCCCGTGACCCTTGCCATCCTAGCGACATGTGTCACCCATGTACTAAGAAGTGGAGATCATGTTAGGTCGTGGGTGAATAGATTAATCCTATCGTGGGATGCGGAACGATTTGAGCGGCAAAAGCCGAAAAAATTAGATATGAAAATTTTAACGTTTCGTTCGCAAATTCTTCAGCTGTCAAGGGCACAGTGAAGATTTTGAATGGGCTTGAAATAGAACCACATGAAGAATTTGTGAACAAATTGGGTTGAGTTTAGCATAGAGGGGGAACGGGTCCGATCACATTCACTTCGAAGAAACAACAACTTGAAGAAATAGCAATAAGTGAATGTTGTGGAGGACATGAAAAACTCACACACACACACACACACACACACACACACACACACACACACACACACACACACACACACACACATATATATATATATATATATATATATATATACATGGCTATTCTGTTACTAGCAACAGAATAATATTTTGTTACGTCGGGCTCTATATAGAAGCGATATGCAAATTCCCTATCCGGAGAAACTTCCATCAGCATGCAAAGGCCCACCCAGCCACCCCACCACCTCGTCCCCTCCCTCTTATCGGCAAATCTCACTCCCCATCAGCCATCCCGTGCCCCGACGCCGCTCGGCCATCCTCGCCCCGCCGCCGCCCGACCACCCAGCGCTCAGTTGCCGCCTGCCACCCAGCGCCCCGCTGTCGCCCGGCCATCCCGCGCCCCGCCGCCACTTGGCCACCCAGCGCTTCGCCGCTGCCCGGCCACCCAGCGCCCCGCCGCCGCTCGGCCATCCCGCGCCCTGATGTCTACTATGCAACCTTCTGCTTGTAGACGTTGTTGGGCCTCCAAGTGCAGAGGTTTGTAGGACAATAGCAAATTTCCCTCAAGTGGATGACCTAAGGTTTATCAATCCGTGGGAGGCGTAGGATGAATATGGTCTCTCTCAAACAACCCTGCAACCAAATAACAAAGAGTCTCTTGTGTCCCCAACACACCCAATACAATGGCAAATTGTATAGGTGCACTAGTTCGGCGAAGAGATGGTGATACAAGTGCAATATGGATAGTGGATATAGGTTTTTGTAATCTGAAAATATAAAAACAGCAAGGTAACTAATGATAAAAGTGAGCGTAAACAGTATTGCAATGGTAGGAAACAAGGTATAGGGTTCATACTTTCACTAGTGCAAGTTCGCTCAACAATAATAACATAGATAGATCATATAACAATCCCTCAACATGCAACAAAGATTCACTCCAAAGCCACTAATAGCGGAGAACAAACAAAGAGATTATGGTAGGGTACGAAACCACCTCAAAGTTATCTTTTCTACTCGATCTATTCAAGAGTCCATAGTAAAATAACACGAAGCTATTCTTTCCATTCAATCTATCATAGAGTTCATACTAGAATAACACCTTAAGACACAAATCAACCAAAATCCTAATGTCACCTAGATACTCCATTGGCACCTCAAGTATCCGTGGGCATGATTATACGATATGCATCACACAATCTCAGATTCATCTATTCAACCAACACAAAGTACTTCAAAGAGTGCCCCAAAGTTTCTACCGGAGAGTCAAGACAAAAACGTGTGCCAACCCCTATGCATAGGTTCATGGGCGGAACCCGCAAGTTGATCACCAAAAACATACATCAAGTGGATCACATGATATCCCATTGTCACCGCAGATAAGCACAGCAAGACATACATCAAGTGTTCTCAAATCGTTAAAGACTCAATCCGATAAGATAACTTCAAAGGTAAAACTCAATTCATCACAAGAGAGTAGAGGGGGAGAAACATCATAAGATCCAACTATAATAGCAAAGCTCGCGATACATCAAGATCGTGCCATAGAGAGAACATGAGAGAGAGAGAGATCAAACAGATAGCTACTGGTACATACCCTCAGCCCCAAGGGTTAACTACTCCCTGCTCGTCATGGATAGCACCGGGATGATGAAGATGGCCACCGGTGATGGGTTCCCCCTCCGGCAGGGTGTCAGAACGGGCTCCCGAGAGGTTTTTGGTGGCTACAGAGGCTTGCGGCAGCGGAACTCCCGATCTATCTTCGTATTCGATGTTTTTAGGGTATATGGGAATATTTAGGCGAAAGAAGTTAGTCGGGGGAGCCTCGAAGGGCCCACAAGACAGGGGGCATGTCCAGGGGGGTGGGCGCACCCTCCTATCTCCTGGCCTCCTCGAACCTTCACTGGCTTGAACTCCAAGTCTCCCGGATCATATCCTTTCCAAAAATCACGCTCCTGAAGGTTTCATTCCGTTTGGACTCCGTTTGATATTCCTTTTCTTCGAAATACTGAAACAGGCAATAAAACAGCAATATGGGCTGGGCCTCCGGTTAATAGGTTAGTCCCAAAAGTAATATAAAAGTGTATAATAAAGCCCATAAACATTCAAAACAGATAATAAAATAGCATGAATGCTTCATAAATTACAGATACATTGGAGATGTATCAGCATCCCCAAGCTTAATTCCTGCTCGTCCTCGAGTAGGTTAATGATAAAAGAAAGAATTTATGAAGTGTGAATGCTAGTAGGTGCACAAGTTTGATCAGTGATAATTTCAACAACCTTTTCTAGCATGATTATATGTCATAACAGTAGTTCATCTCATAAAACTTCTCAAGATCAAGTAACAAGCTATTCACGTGTTAAAGCATATACCATAAACTTTCTAGAAAACTAGAAAACTTCATTCTTAGTCATCAAACAATTACAATTCATCTTATTTTCAGGAAGGGTCTATGTCAGAGCTTTGATTTAGCAAACTCCACATACTCAACTATCATATAGTCTTCTACAATTGCTAACACTCATGCAATACTAATGGTTATGGAGTTTTAATCAGACACTGAGAAAGATAGGGGCTTATAGTGTTGCCTCCCAATGTATTCACCTTTGGGTGATGTCAACAATAATAGTTCATGCTAACTTACATCCAATTGGATATATATATCAGGATCTTTCCAACATGAGGTGCTTACCAAAGGATAAAATGAAAAAGGGAAAGGTGAAGATCACCTTGACTCTTGCATAAAGTAAAAGACATAAAGTAAAAGATAGGCCCTTCGCAGAGGGAAGCAGGGATTTGCAAAGGTGCCAGAGCTCGATTTTGAAATAGAGATAAATAATTTTGAGAGGTATGATCTCATTGTAAACATAACAACCAAGAGTTCCCAATATCTTCCATACTACATACATTATAGGCGGTTCCCAAACATAATGGTAAAAGTTTTTACTCCCCCTCCACCAACAATCATCAATCCATGGCTTGCCCGAAACAACAGGTGCCTCCAACTAACATCAAACCTGGGGGAGTTTCTTTTGCAATTATTTTTGATTTGATTTTGATCTTTTGATCATGGGACTGGGCATCCCGGATACCAGCCATTTTTCTTGTGCATGATGAGCAGAGTACACTCATCTTGAGAATAACCCACCTAGCATGGAAGATACTGACAACCCCTAGTCACTACATGAGCGATTTGGGCATACAAAACAGATTATTATTTGAAGGTTTAGAGTTTGGCACATGCAAATTTACTTGGAACGGCAGGTAAATACCACATATAGGTAGGTATGGTGGACACTCATGGCAAAAACTGGGTTTAAGGATATTTGGAAGCACAAGTAGTATCTCTACTTGGTGCAAGGAATTTTGGCTAGCATGAGGGGGAAAGGCAAGCTCAACATGTTTGAATGATCCATGACACTATACTTTAACTGAGATATGAGAAAACATAACCCATTATGTTGTCTTCCTTATCCAACATCAACTCTTTAGCATGTCATACTTAATGAGTGCTCACAATCATAGAAGATGTCTAAGATAGTATATTTATATGTGGAATCTCTCTTCCTTCAATATTCTTTCATGAATTGTTCAAATGACCAATACAATGCTTGCTAACCTTCAATAAATTTACAACCTCTACTTCTAGATGTGAAGTCATTACTCCCCATGGGATAAGCAAATGAGACATATATAATTTCCGATTTATGACATTCAACTCATTCAACCATTTACTCATAGGATATAAGTGAAGCACACGAGTAAACGAGAAACTACTCCAAAAAGATATAAGTGAAGATCAATGAGTAGCTAAATAATTATGTAACTATGTGAAGACTCTCTCTCATTTAAGAATTTCAGATCTTGGTATTGTATTCAAACAGCAAGCAAAGCAAAATAAAATGGCATTGCAAGGATATCACAACTCATGTGAAGAAGCAAAAACTTAGGTTCAACCGATACTAACCGATAGTTGTTGAAGAAGAAAGGTGGGATGCCTACCGGGGCATCCACAAGCTTAGATGGTTGAGACTTCTTGAAATATTATCTTGGGGCGCCTTGGGAATCCCCAATCTTGAACTTTTGTGTCCCCTTAATTCCTCTCATATCATGGATTCTCTTTTTATCAAAAGCTTCATCCACACCAAACTCAACAAGAACTTGTGAGATAGGTTAGTATAAACCAATGCAAAACCTTATCATTTTCTACTGTAACAAATCACTAAAATTATTATTCAACATTGCATACTAAATGCCTCTGCATATTTAATACTCCTATCTTCAAATAGAATCATTAAACAAGCAAACATATGCAAACAATGCAAACATAACAGCAATCTGCCAAAACAGTACAGTCTGTAAAGAATGCAAGATTCATCATACTTCCCTAACTCCAAAAATTATGATAAAAATACTACGCTGTATAAGATTTATCAGAGCTCAGTATGCAAAAAGTTTCAACATTATACCATTCTATGACTTTTTTAGGGAATTTTTGCAACATCGGTAAACTTTCTGTTTTCAAACAGCAACCTGTATACTAGCAAAATAAGCATGGTAAAGGCCATCCTTGACATTTTTATTGAAATTAAAGATGCAAAACATTATTCTAAATAAAAGCAAGTAAAAATAACAAAATAAAATGACGCTCCAGGCAAAACACATATCATGTGGTGAATAAAAATATAGCTCCAAGTAAAGTTACCGATGAACGAAGACGAAAGAGGGGATGCCTTCCGGGGCATCCCCAAGCTTAGGCTCTTGGTTTTCCTTGAATATTGCCTTGGGGTGCCTTGGGCATCCCCAAGATTAGGCTCTTGCCGCTCCTTATTCCATAGTCCATCGAATCTTTACCCAAATCTTGAAAACTTCACAACACAAAACTCAACAGAAAACTCGTAAGCTCCGTTAGTATAAGAAAAATCACCACTTAGGTACTGTAATGAACTCATTATAAATTCATATTGGTGTAATATCTACTGTATTCCAACTTCTCTATTGTTCATAAACTCCGATACTACTCATAGATTCATCAAAATAAGCAAACAACACATAGAAAACAGAATCTGTCAAAAACAGAACAGTCTGTAGTAATCTATATTAAACGTATACTTCTAGAACTCCAAAAATCCTACCAAATTAGGAAGTCCTAAGACATTTGTGTAACAATCCAGAGCAAAAATAATCAGATCAGAATCACATTTCTATGAATTATCAAAACTAAGTTACTGGGTGCAAAAGTTTCTGATTCTCAGTAGGATCAACACAACTATCATCGTAAGCTATCCTAAAGGTCTTACTTGGCACTTTATTGAAACAAAAGCTATAAAACGTGATTACTACAGTAGCAGAATCATGTGAACACACAAAAACAGTAAGGATAAATATTGGGTTGTCTCCCAACAAGCGCTTTTCTTTAATGCCTTTCTAGCTAGGCATGATCATAACAATGATGCTCACATAAAAGATAAGAATTGAAACATAACGGGAGCATCATGAAGCATATGACTAGCACATTTAAGCCTAACCCACTTCCTATGCATAGGGATTTTGTGAGCAAAGAACTTATGGGAACAATAATCAACTAGCATAGGAAGGCAAAACAAGCATAACTTCAAAATTTTAAGCACAAAGAGAGGAAACTTGATATTATTGCAATTCCTACAAGCATATGTTCCTCCCTCATAATAATTTTCAGTAGCATCATGAATGAATTCAACAAAATAACCAGCACCTAAAGCATTCTTTTCATGATCTACAAGCATATAAATTTTACCACTCTCCACATAAGAAAACTTCTTCTCATGAATACTAGTGGGAGCAAACTCAACAAAATAACTATCATGTGAGGCATAATCCAATTGAAAGCTAAAATAATGATGACAAGTTTCATGGTTATCATTATTCCTAATAGCATACAAGTCATGACAATAATCATCATAGATAGCAACTTTGTTCTCATAATCAATTGGAACCTCTTCCGAAGTAGTGGAATCATCACTAAATACAGTTGACACTCTTCCAAATCCACTGTCATATTCATCACAATAAGATTCAACATCCTCCAAAATAGTGGGATCACTACTTCCTAAAGTTGAAACTCTTCCAAATCCACTTTCATCAATAGAATCATCATAAATAGGAGGCATGCTTTCATCATAATAAATATTCTCATCAAAACTTGGGGAACAAAAAGTATCATCTTCATCAAACATAGCTTCCCCAAGCCTGTGGCCTTGCATATCATTAGCATCATGGATATTCAAGGAATTCATACTAACAACATTGCAATCATGCTCATCATACAATCTAGTACCAAATATTTTAATGCATTCTTCTTCTAGCACTTAAGCACAATTTTCCTTTCCATCATTCTCACGAAAGATATAAAAAAGATGAAGCGTATGAGACAAACTCAATTCCATTTTTTTGTAGTTTTCTTTTATAAACTAAACTAGTGATAAAACAAGAAACAAAAATATTCGATTGCAAGATCTAAAGATATACCTTCAAGCACTCACCTCCCCGACAACAGCGCCAGAAAAGAGCTTGATGTCTACTACGCAACCTTCTCCTTGTAGACGTTGTTGGGCCTCCAAGTGCAGAGGTTTGTAGGACAGTAGCAAATTTCCCTCAAGTGGATGACCTAAGGTTTATCAATCCGTGGGAGGCGAGGATGAAGATGGTCTCTCTCAAACAACCATGTAACCAAATAACAAAGAGTCTCTTGTGTCCCCAACACATCCAATACAATGGCAAATTGTATAGGTGCACTAGTTCGGCGAAGAGATGGTGATACAAGTGCAATATGGATAGTGGATATAGGTTTTTGTAATCTGAAAATATAAAAACAGCAAGGTAACTAATGATAAAAGTGAGTGTAAACGGTATTGCAATGGTAGGAAACAAGGCATAGGGTTCATACTTTCACTAGCGCAAGTTCTCTCAACAATAATAACATAGATAGATCATATAACAATCCCTCAACATGCAACAAAGAGTCACTCCAAAGCCACTAATAGCGGAGAACAAACGAAGAGATTATGGTAGGGTACGAAACCACCTCAAAGTTATCCTTTCTGCTCGATCTATTCAAGAGTCCGTAGTAAAATAACACGAAGCTATTCTTTCCGTTCAATCTATCATAGAGTTCATACTAGAATAACAACTTAAGACACAAATCAACCAAAACCCTAATGTCACCTAGATACTCCATTGTCACCTCAAGTATCCGTGGGCATGATTATACGATATGCGTCACACAATCTCAGATTCATCTATTCAACCAACACAAACTACTTCAAAGAGTGCCCCAAAGTTTCTACCAGAGAGTCAAGACGAAAACGTGTGCCAACCCATATGCATAGGTTCATGGGCGGAACCCGCAAGTTGATCACCAAAACATACATCAAGTGGATCACGTGATATCCCATGGTCACCACAGATAAGCACGGCAAGACATACATCAAGTGTTCTCAAATCCTTAAAGACTCAATCCGATAAGATAACTTCAAAGGGAAAACTCAATTCATCATAAGAGAGTAGAGGGGGAGAAACATCATAAGATCAACCTATAATAGCAAAGCTCGCGATACATCAAGATCATGCCATAGAGAGAACACGAGAGAGAGAGAGAGAGAGAGAGAGAGAGATCAAACACATAGCTACTGGTACATACCCTCAGCCCCAAGGGTGAACTACTCCCTCCTCGTCATGGATAGCCCTGGGATAATGAAGATGGCCACCGGTGATGGGTTCCCCCTCCAGCAGGGTGCCGGAACGGGCTCCAGAGAGGTTTTTGGTGGCTACAGAGGCTTGCGGCGGCGGAACTCCCGATCTATCTTCGTATTCGATGTTTTTAGGGTATATGGGAATATATAGGCGAAAGAAGTCGGTCGGGGGAGCCTCGAGGGGCCCATGAGACAGGGGGCGCGCCCAGGGGGTGGGCGCGCCCTCCTATCTCCTAGCCTCCTCGAACCTTCCCTGGCTTGAACTCCAAGTCTCCCGGATCATATCCTTTCAAAAAATCACGCTCCCAAAGGTTCCATTCCATTTGGACTCCGTTTGATATTCCTTTTCTTCGAAATACTGAAACAGGCAATAAAACAACAATATGGGCTGGGCCTTCGGTAAATAGGTTAGTCCCAAAAGTAATATAAAAGTGTATAATAAAACCCATAAACATTCAAAACAAATAATAAATTAGTATGAGTGCTTCATAAATTATAGATACGTTGGAGACGTATCACGCCCCGCCGCCGCCTAGCCACCCTACACCCCGCCGCCGCCCGGCCATCCTGCGCCCTGCCCTGCCCGGCCATCCCACCTCTCGCCGCCGCCCCGAGCCTCCTTCCCACTACGCGCCCACTCCTCCAGGCAACTTGCCCCACCACCTCAGTGCGTAGGCCGTTCACCTCCGCCGCCCCAGGCCGTTCACGTCTGCCATGAGTGTCGGTTCAACGTCACCACGACAAACCAGCGCACGTGGAGAACTACAAAAGAGGTTCAGTTTCTGAACTTTTGAACGCCAAGAGGTTCAGTTTAGAACTTGGTATGGTGGGTGTACTTGTCAGGACCCCGATCCTAAGTTACACCGATCTAGCATGTAACGCATCATATCACTTTGCGGCCTCACGCACGGTATTCCCACGGGTGCCACCTTACCTGGCCCGGGACCGCTTGCGCCTTTTGGCTCACGTATGTGATAGTGTTGCTAGCATCCGTATGACAAAGAACCCGGGCCGACATGACTAGTCATAAACCCAAAGTGGCACTAACTTACAGGGACAGGCATACATGACCCAGCAATGAACGTGTCGGTCATCAGCGAGTGAATCCGGGTTGTAGCAGCTGGGCTAACAGGACTCCGGAGAATCAGGGCTGTAGCAGGCTAACTGGACTCCGGTAGACACCGTGTGACATTTCCCCGTAGGGATAGACACAGGAACGAAGAAGGACACATGCCAGCCAGCCTAAGTGTTCCGGAGCAGTAGCAAGCTACCATGGCTCAGCAGAAGCACTAGGAGACATTTCCCCATAAGAGAGGCTACCATGAATAAACAACTAGGTTGTCGGATCCCACACATACCAAGCATTTCAAATCATACACACAATATGCTCGATATGTGCAAATACAACAAGGCATCACAACATAACTCTATGAATCAAAGTATTTATTCAATAGGCTCCGAGGAGCGAGATATTACAAACATGGGTCTCATGACCCAACATTCAGAGCATACAAGTCAAGCACAAACGGAAGCTTAGCATGTCTGAGTACAGACATCTACAAATTAAAAAGGCTGAGAAGCCTGACTATCTACCAGATCCTGCCAAGGCACAAGATCGTAGCTGAGGTAACATGCTAAACGTCGAAGTCCACGCGGAACTACTAGCGAGACTGAAGTCTCTCTGCAAAACATAAAATAGGCAAACGTGAGTACAAATGTACCCAGCAAGACTTACATCAGAACTAACTACATATGCATCATTATCAACAAAGGGGGTGGTGGAGTTTAACTGCAGCAAGCCAGCTTTGACTCGGTGGCTATCCTGAACTACGACTGCAAGTAACTCTTTTGAGGTGGCGCACACGAGTCCACATATTCACCATATCAATACACCACTATGGATCCGCTCCCGTCTCCCTACGAGAACGCCATCCATAGCACTCACGCTTATCTTGCGTATTTTAGCGTATCCACTTTCACTTGTCTGTGAACTATATATGCAACCCAAAGGTCCTTTACCACGGACGCGGCTATTCGAATAGATCATATTAACCCTCCAGGGGTGTACTTCTTCACACATGCTCTCGCCACTTACTGCCATGTACACGTCATGTATCTTGGCAACCTTCAAGCGAAAGCCTGGCGAGGGTGTCGGCCACGACCTAACTGACCACGCAAGACTCTAGTCCAGGTTTATCACCTATTCGGGTTCCACCCGCAAGGAGATCCGGCTGGGGTGTCGCTCACGGCCACAAACGATGTGTACAGGGTTCCAAGCCCACCAAACGGGCGGTGCTTGGCATACCCGGCCATGGTGCCTAGTCTGACCCAAGCCCACCTGTATCGGGTGCCACTTGGTAGACTACTAACACAACCTACAAACACCAGAAACTAGTTGCGACTCCTGGACAGAGATCAGGCTAATTAATAAGTCGAGAGGGGTCGAGTTACCGGAACCCAATGTGTGGTAGTAACTGTTCATGGATCACAAACACAGAACTCAGTTCCTGAGGACGGCTTCAATGAGACAATCCACCATGTATTCCTACATGGCTTCTCACCGCTACCTTTACCAAATCATGTTCACACACTTAGCTCACACACAGTAGGACATGTTCACACACCTCCAATTCATCCCCGATGAATTAGACCTGACTCAACTCTAAGCAGTAGCAGGCATGACAAACAAGCACGAATGAGTAGGCACATCAGGGCTCAAACAACTCCTACTCATGCTAGTGGGTTTCATCTATTTACTGTGGCAATGACAAGTCATGCAGAGGAAAAGGGTTCAACTACCGCAGCATGTAATAGTTGAATCGTTGTTGTCCTAATCTAGTAAAAGAGAGCAGGAGTGAGAGAGTGGGATTGTATCGGAATGAACAAGGGGATTTTTCTTGCCTGGCACTTCTGAAGATAGTATAGTTCTTCATCGGTGTCATTGATCACATCGTCGGAACCACGTCTATCGATAGGGGGCAAGTTCTGGCAACAGAGAAGGAAACACAATCAATTCTATGCACAATATTATGCATGATCATGACATGGAACTATGAGTGTGTTGGCCTAATGCAACTACAACCAGATGGGTTTGAGTTATTTTGAACCCAAGGTTCAAGTTCAAACTCAAACTATGAATTTGTAAAGTGCATTATCATGTTTTGATATAAACAGTAGGTTTAAGTTGCTTTAACATGCATGAAACCAGTGCAGATGGATAGATTGGATTTTTCTGATCATTTTTCATATATAACTTATTTCATTCTGAGTTATTGTTGAATTTCTATGAATTTTAGAAGTTTAGTGCATTTTCTGGAATTTCTTGAATTAAATTAAATCCAGAAAATGACTTATTGCATCAGCACTGCGCCACTATGATGTCAACCGGTCAACAGACCGGATCCAGGTCAAACCTGACCAGTGGGTCCCACTGGTCAGTGTCACGGTGCTAGTTAGGGTCACTGACATGTGGACCCAGTCAATGGCCATGTCAGCATGGTCAATGCTGACGCGTGGGGCCACTGTGATTAGTTAATACTAAGCAGAAACTAATCTTAGTTTAGTTAGTCAGTGGAGCCCTACTGTCAGTGTCACTTGGTGTTGACTAAGTGCATCATAGCCCAAACTAATCTGCCATGTCACCCTCGCCGGAGTTACACCGGCGGAGACCAAAACGTGGCGGAGGCGCACTAAAGTGGCTCGAGTTTCGCCTACAGGCCACCGTTTGACGCGCGGAAGGGTGCATTTGAAAGAGGGAAGCGAGGCGCATCTATGGGTGGCTGTGGTTCGAGCAGGGGTGGAAGGAGTCAATGGCGGCGAGCTCTTGTACGGCCGCTGGAGTTCGGGCGCCAATGAAAACGACGACATGGTGCATGAGAGGAACAACGGTTAGTCCCTACGGGTGCTACATGCGCTCAAGAAGACGATGGACATATGCACAGGACCATTTGGTCACCGGAGCCTCGTCGGTGATGAGCTTGTGCTGCGGCGTGCTACGGTCAGCAAGGGGGCCGCTTCTACGTCGAGAAAATGAAGCAGAGGAGAGGGGGGTTCGATGCAGGGGCTCACAGCGGTTGCAGCAGGCGTCGAAGCGGGCTCGGGGAAGGCCGGACAGCGACGGAAGGTTGCCGGCGATCTCGGCGGCCGAACAATGAAGGCATGGTTAGGGACGGTGTTTTGAGGCGTCTGGCGTCGTGCAAGTCAACGGGGAGGATGAGGGCATCGAGGCAGAGGCCATAGACACGTCGGCGAGGCGAGGGAGGGCCTGTGAGCGTGGCTACGGCAAGCCGTGGCGACAGCAACGCTCGGGTGTGCTCAGGAGAGGGGCTAGAGGTCGAGGGAGAGAGCAGAGAGCGAGGGGAGAGGCAGAGGGGGTTGCGGGGAGTCTCGGGGGTGCCTCGGTGGCAAGCAGGAGGTGGCCAGAGGCGGCGCGCAGGCAACAGGCAGCAGCTTGCCTGCTCTGGCAAGAGGAGGAAGACGACAGGGAGCCCCTGGTGGGCTGGGCTGGCTTTGCCTAGTTGGGCTGCTACAGTACTGGGCCGGCCAGGTAAGTTTCCTTTCTCTCTCTCTTCTTATTTGTTTCAGTTTTTTTATTATTCTGTAATTGGTTTCGACTTTATTAAAATGCTAGGGCATTTCCAAAAATCATGAAACTGCTCCATGCCACTATTTGGAATATTTCCAAAAGCAAACATTTCAGTTTGTGATTAATTGAGCATTTAAAATAGTTTATAGCATTTAAATGCCCAATTGCAAATAGAATATGATTTAATTCAGTGACCCTCTGTTGTCCTAGAAAAGTGTGTACCATTTTTGTCAGAGGTTCTAGACCAGGGCAAAGATGATGAACATTTTAGAAGGGCATTTCAGGTTCATTGAAAAAGTATTTTAGTAACCCTAGTTGAGTTGGGTGGTGCTGGGAGTTTCTGCCATCCCCATTTTAAGTTTCTGAGAAATTTAAACATGATGCAACCAGATGGTAGCACTAAGCAGTACCAGAAGCTAGGGATGTGACATTACTACTTATAATCTCAAAGGTGTTCCTCTCAACTTCAGCAAAAGAATTTCTGGGAATAGATAAATGTGTGTATGCAAAGTGTCGTGTGATGGGATGCGGCTTGTGGCTGGGTTAATTAGCTGCTATGCCGGGGCAGATGTTTTTTGTCTGTACAGTTTAGGCAAGAAGAGAAGCGAACGTGTTACTCATCATTTTCCATCATCCATCTCTACTCAATTATGTTCATCTTTTTCAGTTCATCTTTGAAGTTTTGGTCCATTTTCTTTTGGTAGGATGCATAAAAAAATAATCAAAGGCAACAACTCATAAATAAACGAATATTGGAAGGAAGACATATAAGGCTGAGAGGAAATGGCATCATGAGGTCCGTTACCCTTCAACTTATAGACATATATGCTCATTTATTGTTGTGTAACATAAAGTTACCTTGGATGTAAATGCTTCTTCTCTTGTGTATTTCAGTTCAACAGTTGGTGGTTCTTCAAGACACTTTAGTGTGCACTTTCAGTACATCTTCCAGGTGAAGGAGCTCCCCTTCAGTTAATTTTGTTTGTGTAGTAAAAAGATTGTGTCAAAAAAATTGAAGGCATCAGTTCAAAAGGGTATAAGGCTGAGAGGAAGTAGTCTTAGATCACAAAATTTCCTCTGAGAAAAAATAGCCGCAAACAGGTTGAGTTCACTACATGGAACCTATGAGTTCAAAAGAGAAACAAGCTCATTGTTACAACCCGAGGATTTCACAAAGGAAAAAAAATCAGGAATTAGAAAACTCGTAGAAGTTTGTTGTATACAATTCTGAAAGTTCAAAGTCAGGAAACCGATAAGTTCAGATAAAATTAAAACTGACAAAAACATGAGTTTTGTGCTTTGAAGTTGCAGCAATAGATGCTTTGAAGACCATCGTCTTCGTGCTGCCGCTTGTCGGCATCGGCCCCGCGAGCTGCTCACTATCCCGGGTGCACCGTCCTTAGTCCAATTCCATGGCATTAGGGTGGCCTAGTTCATGGCAGGCAGCAGTTCGGATCCGTGTGCCGTCGCCCGCCTGGACTCGCGCACGCGTCGCCGCCCATCAGCTCGCCTCCCCGCCACCGAACACCACCATCTCCACACGCGCCTCCTCGTCCCCTGGCTGCACGAGCTGATGCGCCACAACCATTGTGCATGCTGCCACGCGCAGATGGGTTGGCTCCAGTGCCCACGCCCGGATGCTTCCGCCGTCAGGACCCAACGACCGCACAACACCTCTCAAAACCCACTGTTGCTAGCTCGCCACCGCCACTCAGGTCGTTCACCGCCTCAACACGAGGCCTTTCAACGACGCAATACTCAGGTCGTCCACCTCTGCCACCCCCGTGTACTCCCTCCCATCCTGTCTCTTATATCAATACTACTCTTGCTCTGTTCCATCTTTTTTAAGAAGTGCTTTGTACCAACTCTTGAACTGCTGATGATGCATCCTCTCTCATGATGTGATGTTGCTGCTCTCTCCCTCGTAGCTACAACATAGACAAAAACTAGCTGATGGGTGATTTTTTTATTTTATCAATAATTGCTGTTGTGACCTCGTACCTACAACAAGGACAAAAACTAGCTGATGGACAAACTCTTGAACTGATAGCTGATGGTTTGTGATCGGCCTCGGGCGTCTGCGGTGAACGTCCTAAGTATACACATTGAAAGTGGATTAAAACCTGCAGTGGCATGTCCAAGAAATTGGTTTGTGATACTGATACTGTGGGTTTTCCAAGGCAAAAACTTTAGTTTCCTTCAATTTCTAATTATAGTTCAGTTCAATTTCTAAATTTAGGTCAATTAGATTCTTATTTTAGTCTATATTCTTGTGCTTCCACCTAGTCTGTATCAAAGTTTTGGTTGTGCCATGCATCACTCTTCAAATCAAACATTTGTTGTTGCTAGATAACAAAAAAGAGTATTATTAAATTTAGTAACAACTTATTGGTGGAGTTGTTTCTACCAAGAAACTCATGGAATTTATACTAGAGTTTTTTTTTGCGAAGAAGAATTTACACTAGAGTTGCCGATACTACAAATGCTACTACGGATTACTGCACACTGACTATCTCACCTTTGCCATATTTGTGCAGGCTCTTGGACTTTCACATGCTCTGCCTTCATTCATGTAGATCTGCAACCCAATTGTTGGCTTAGTGGTGAGTAACTGAGTACCAACCTAAACATAGTTCTTGTGATTAAAAATGCCCTGGAACAGCATAAGATCCATTTCATCATAGTATTGGTGCTAGATACTTTTACACATAATTCATACTAAACTGTAAGTTATCTCTGAAGCACTCTGTGCGGGAAATTATCTCATGAGTTGTGTGTAGCATTTGTGCCTGGTGGGTGTTCGTATAAATCCCTAGGTGGCCACTATTGGCTAGTTTTATGTGCTTCAAATTCTTACCTAAGCAAATTATTAGTATGACAAAGGATATTTTTTTTCTTATTTTGATGCACATCCATGGAAGTTTAGAATACATCATCTGTTTATGTGCGTCCAGCAGAGGTGATTTTTTGTGCTTGACTAATGCAAGCCTTTTTTGTGTGCTACTTAGTAGTTTATGTAAATGCTAGTGAGATGAATAGCTATAAAAGTGGTCTGTGTTGATAATACACGGCTCATATTTTTTCTAACGGATACTTACGCAGAACACTCGAGCCATAGCAGCTCCCGGGACATTCACCGTCGGCTCCATAGTCCGTTCAGCGCCGACACCCAAGGTCGTTCACCAACGCAACGATGAGGTCTGGCCGTCGTCACCCACGACCATGCACTCGCATCTCTCCAGCTTCCAAGTAGTGTCCTCCTCTAGCTGCAGGTTGCGTTCTCCTCCAGCTACAGGCCAATGCTATGGTGCATATTCAAGGCAGCAAGCACACCACAGGTCGCAGCGCCTCCGTTGACCACATGTGCGCATGCGTGCGATTGATGCATGTGTGCTTTGGGTATGCATCTCAATGTCTCCGCCCTTCCTCTTCATGTAGCATATTTTGAAAAAATTAGATGCTTTCAACTAAATAAAAAATGTGTCACACAAGTTCAGGTATAACTGTTGCATGACTTCAGAAATCTAAACAAACAAAGCTCAAACCAAAAACTAAAGTAGCGTGTGATGTCCAGTTTCTTCTTTTGGTTCAGTTCAATATCTAAAATCTGTTCAGTTTAATTTTTATGCGTCATGGCGGCAACGCATCGCGTAGCCACCGACCTCCTCTGCTTGGGCCACACCACCATCGGCTGGTCCACAATGGTTGCTGGCAGCCGTCCAAGTTGAGAGCTAATGGTAGTCCTCTGCATGTGTCAACAACACTCTCATGACAATCTCTCTCTCTCTCTCCCTCTCATCTCTCTCTCTTACACACACAGACGCACTTTTCTTCTGCTATTAAAATGCGTACATGTGTTCTGCTAATTGAGTAGTTGGGGAGATGTGAAAAAGAACACGCTCTTTAGGTGTTCAGTACAATTTATTATTTTAGTTTCTTTCAAAAAAAACTTATTTTAACCCTGTAATATACATGGTTGGCAAAAACATGACTATAGTTGTTATAGCAAAAATAGCACAAACTTTTTAAAAGTTTATTTTTTGAACTTCTCCCAATTAATATACAAGGACTTGATTACCTTTTTAACATTACTTACATCAGCTCGTTGGAATTTTTGCGTGTGCTTGTAACACAATCAGTTCAGATCTCGAGAGACCATAAGTTTGTTGACAAATATGTATATTAGTTTAGTTCTATTTTTACGACTTTGCATGTTATGTTTGCCCACTATGAAAGTGTTGATGTTGCTGCTTCTAGAAAGTCCTAAATTTATAGAGGTTTGTACATTCTTTTTGGTTTTTCTTTTTGCTTTTCATTTTTTATCTCTTCTTTGTCCTAGAGGGAAGCATCGCCGGTTGGGATAGTTCAAAAAAATAGAACTAGCAAGTTCTTGGGAAGAGATTTTGCTCAACAGTTTTATGAACTTGTGCATGACCATGAAGTAGAAGAAAGCAAAGCATCAGTCCAGCTGGTGGACGTGGAGGTGATTTTTGTATCTAAAAAAGCAAAAGATCAGTCCAGCTGGTGGACGTGGAGGTGATTTTTGTATCTAAAATCATGTGTGCTTTTCTGTCCAATTGATTGTGTTAAAGGTAGCAAGGAAAGTTATGGGAGAAGATTTTTTGGTCTAGAAGTGAACTATGTTTTTGTAAAAATATTGCATTGTATTTGAAGGTGCAGACTTGTCAGCGGTGTGGTTAGTTCAACAACGGTTCAAAAAGAACATGAGCTCAAAAAAATGCAGGAGGTTTTTAGCCAAACAACCGATAGTTCATTGTGCTTTAAATTTTTTGGTGCATGATTGAACACGAGAAAAAAATGATGTATGCTATATATTCTGTTCTTGTTGGAGGTTCAAAGGTTGTTGTGTAGCAAGTTCAAGAGTTTGGTTTCGTGAGAAAAATGTGATTTTTTTTGGTTAGGATTTTGCATGATTGATAGCCATAAGTGGGATCGAGCAAGCATTTCAAGGCTACATGCGTGAGCCGTCCATCATTGAAAAAAATTGTAAGTTCAACACGACGTCCTAGATAAGTTTGGGAAAAAAGCTCAAAAAATAAGAAACCCCACGGAAATTCATATGGTAAAAGTTCAGGTTGTAAAATGAGAGAAGTCCAGAATTGTTGAAAAAATGTTAGTTAAAAAAACACACACAAAACATTTTCTTTAAAAAAATTGTCATTCAGTTCAACGATATAAACCACGCAAGTTCGGGGACGATAATACCGTGAACCGTTGAAAAGTTACGAGGAAAACCATATAGAAAAAACAGTGTAAAGTCTAACCTGTGAAAACATGCTCAGTACAAATCCATACGGACATCCATTCAAATACTCTTTTTTGGAACCTTTCAAAATTACTCTATGAAAAATACATCAGTACAAACGCACACGTAGATCAGTACAAGTACTCTATTTTTTCTGACAAAAAACAACATGATATGTCTCCTTGTATCCCAAATTACTCTTCAACGGTTGAGAATTTGATAAAACATTCAACATGACTAAGTTTTGCATTTTTTACAGCTTTTCAAAGGTATATTATTTGCCCCATTTCTACAAACTTTTAAAAAAATTGTGTTCGAAATCAAATTTGCCGTATTCGAATTCATTTTTAACCGTAAGGAATTAGAAAAACATTTCAATACGAAAAAGTTGCGCATTTTCCATAGCTTTCCAACGCCGGGTCATTTGTGTCAATCCGACAAACCATTTTCAAAAAAAATGTGAAAATACGTTTCACCCAGAATTTCACCTTTTTTCAAATTACTTTTAAATTGTATAGAATTTGAAAAAACAATAGATACATGGAAGATGCGGATTTTCACCAGCTTTGCAACGCCATCTTATTTACTCAATTCCGACAAACGGTTTGAAAATTGAGTCCAAAATACGATTCGCTTTTTCGGTTTTGAAAAAAAAAACGTTTTTTCCAAAACTGTTCTTAAACCATAATTTTTTTACAAAAACAAATTATATGACTGTAATGTAGATGTCAAAGGCTTTCCAACGATATATTACACGTCCCATTTCAACCAAAAAAATTCAATAAAATTTGAATTAAGAAGACGATTTTCAAGGGAAAAATGAAAGTATCAATTCAACCGCTCGAACTCATCAGTACAACCACTTGAAACCGTCAGTTCAAGTAGGGTAACAGAATAATATTTTGTTATGCGAAAGAGAATAACCCAAATGTATATAGGCAATGAAGAACACCAGTCAGAAAGACTGAGGAAATTGCAAAGTTGAAGAATTCAAAAAATTGAATAAATTGCAAAAATGAGGAAAAACTCAAATTTGAAGATTTTCAAGTTTGGTTGGTGGCATAACCCACCGTATAAGAATGATGATTTCAGACACCGCGTACAATTGCCGTAGGGTTCTGAGAATCAAATTCTTCATTAATTTCTTCACACTTAGAGGGGTAGTCTTCACTGATTGAAGAAAAATGTTACTTCGTGTGTTGCACATCTAAGTCATCAATTTTGCATAAGTTTTAGGATGTGTGTCCTTTCAAAGGACATTTGAAGATTCTAAAATATTTAGCTCACACCCTGCAACTTGCTAAATCTCTTCTCATCCAAGAACTTCGTGGAGATATCTGCCAGCTGATCTTTAGTCTTCACGTGGTGAGATGTCGCCCTTCAACACATGATCACGAAGAAAATGATGACGAATCTGGATGTGCTTTGTCTTCGAGTGCCGAACTGGGTTGTGAGCAATCTTGATGGCACTCTCGTTGTCGCAGTAGAGTGGCACATTCTTCACATTGATGCCATAGGCCTTGAGGGTTTGCTTCATCCATAACAATTGAGCACAGCAAGAACCAGCAACAATGTACTCAGCTTCAGCAGTAGAGAGTGATACGTTGTTATGCTTCTTAGAGGACCAACATACCAAGGATCGTCCGAGGAAATGACAAGTGCCTGATGTTGACTTGCGATCCACCCGATCACCAGCATAGTCAGAGGCAAAATATCCAATGAGATCAAAAGCCGAGACCTTGGGATACCATAATCCAAGTGTTGGAGTGTGAGTTAGATATCGAAGAATATGTTTCACAACCTTGTGGTGTGATTCCTTTGGTGTAGCTTGAAATCGGGCACACATGCAAACACTATGCATAATATCTGGCCTAGATGCACATAGATACAATAAAGAGACAATCATGGAGCGGTATACCTTTTGATCGAAGTCTTTACCATTTTCATCAATGCGTACATGGCCATTTGTGGGCATAGGGATTTTGACGCCTTTACAATCTTGCATGCCGAATTTCCTCAACACATCCTTGAGGTATTTCTCTTCAGATGCGAAGATTCCATTGCGTTGTTGATGAATTTGAAGACCTAAGAAGAATTTCAATTCTCCCATCATAGACATTTGATATTCCTCACTCATCATATATGCAAATTCGTCAGTGTAACGTTGGTTAGTACAACCAAAGATAATATCATCAACATATATTTGGCACATGAATAATTCATCATCATATGTTTTGGTGAAAAGAGTCAGGTCAAGTGAACCGGGTTTGAAGCCTTTCTTCATGAGGAATTCCTTTAAAGTATCATACCACGCCCGAGGGGCCTGCTTGAGGCCATAGAGGGCCTTATTGAGTCTGAAGACATGGTCAGGAAGCTTTGGATCCTCAAAACCTGGTGGTTGAGCAACATATACTTCTCCCTCAATCTTACCATTGAGCAACATATACTTTGAAATAACGTACATTGGGTTTCTTGTCAGTGAGTTCATATGAGTCTTTTTGAAGAATTTGTGAAGATATACCCTGTTGATGATGTGGCACGCAATATCAATAACATTAGGCTAGAAACAAGGAGGTGTCTTGTTTTCATCAAGCATAGTGAGAGCCATCTCAACAAGAGTCCTGTTCTTGCGCTCCATGACGCCATTTTGTTGAGGAGTATAAGGGGCAGACAACTCATGAGTAATACCAAGTTCATCAAGATAGTCATCAAGACCAGTATTCTTGAACTCGGTCCCATTATCACTCCGGATATGCTTGATCTTCACACTGAATATCATGGATGCTCTTGAGGAAAATCATTTGAAGACTTCCTGCACTTCAGTTTTGTAAGTGATGATATGCACCCATGTGTAACGAGAATAATCATCAACAATGACAAAGCCATATAGAGATGCAGCATTTATGAATGTGGCATAATGAGTAGGGCCAAAGAGATCCATATGAAGTAATTCAAAGGGACGAGAGGTGGTCATGATAGTCTTCATGGGGTGCTTGGCTCTGGTGATCTTTCCAGCTTACAAGCCCCACAAAGATGATCTTTGAGGAATTTGACACCCTTGATGCCAATTACATGCTTCTTCTTCACGAGTGTATGCAAGTTCCTTATGCCAGCATGACCTAATCGTCGATGCCATAACCAGCCTTCTGAAGCTTTTGCAAGTAGACATGTGGCAGGCTGTGGTCCTGCAGAGAAATCAACAATATACAAGTCTCCTCTCCTAAAGCCTTCGAAGACTTTGGAATTGTTACATTCCATTAGCACAATACAACGATATTTGCAAATGACAACAACCATATCAAGATCACAAAGCATTGAGACAGACATGAGATTGAATCCTAAGGACTCGACAAGCATGACTTTGTCCATGTGTCTATCCTTTGAGATTGCAACCCTACCTAGACCCAATACCTTGTTTTTGCCTTTTTCAGGGTAGGTGATATGCTTCAGATGAGATGGAGATAAAGCAGTGTCAATCAATAAGTTCCTATCACCGGTCATGTGATTTGTACATCCACTGTCGAGGACCCACTCAGTAGCTTTGGGTTGTTCATCCTGCAGATGAATTAGTGCAACTTACAAACCCATATACTTCATCAGTGAAGAATATGACATCAATTTCATCAGATTGAATTTCATCAAGCGGTACAACAGATATAGCAGTATGAGGACGTGTGAAATGAGTAATTCATTTCTTCGTGATTAGCTTGCGTCCTTTCAAGCATATTCAGGTCTCCAGCAAATTCTTTAGACGATTAAGTTCTTCTGGAGACCTGACCCTGCATAAGATATTAGTTCTTTTTCTTCACCACCCACATCTAGAGGGGTGGCAAAGAATTCATCATTCTGCGAGCTCCATAAGAGAAAGGTGGCATTGAAGCCAGTGCACTTCGTTTCATAGAAGAGGGGTTAGAGTAAGCATATGAATAAGCAGAGAAATTCTTCAAGGACTTATGAACATAATGATTTGAAGAATAATGCACATAGTCATAGCACGATGATATTCATATGAGGATTTGGATCCATGTGAGGAATTTGATCCATATGAGGAATTTGGTCCAAATGAGGACTTGGATTCATATGAAGATTTTGATCCATATGAAGAATTTGATCTGGGGTTCCTATTCTTCACATGTGCTATCATGAGGACATTCACCTGAAGAATTTGAAGGCACTTTTTGGGAACCCAAATTTTCTTCATAGAGGGACCGTTCCTGTAGTTAGTTCCAACATATCGAGCAAATACTTCACCATTCTTATTTTTGAACAGTTTATAGTGGAGTCAAATGACTCATCAGAGGAACATGTAGATTCACAAGTAAAGCCATGTAAAGTGGATGGATCTACGAGAGGTCTTTTCGCAGCAACCCATGAGGTGTTGGGATACTGCTCAGGTTTCTAGTAGGTCCCATCAGCATTGAGTTTCTTCCCAAAGGCAATACCCTTTTTCCTGGGGTTCCTGTTCAAGATCTGCTTTTTGAGCACATCACAAAGAGTCTGATGCCCTTTGAGGCTTTTGTATATGCCTGTCACATACAATTCCTCCAACCCTGCATTATTGTCAGTGATACTTGTGGTATCCTTAGATGAGGAATTTATGACCACAGAGACAGTTGAAGAAATTGCAGTAATAGAAGCATTTGAACATTCTGGTGAAGAATTAGCAGATTCATGCTCAACACATTTCAAATATGGTGGAATGAATTCTTCCTGAGAGGAACTGATCTATTGAGCAGGCAACGAATCATTTTCCTTCTGAAGATCTTTATAACTCACTCTTAACTTCTCAAGATCTTGCTTTCTCTGAAGAAATTCATAAGAAAGCTTCTCATGATCGGCTAAGAGAGAGTTATGACGACTCTTAAGATTATCAAACTTAGACTGAAGACTTTGAAGATCATCAGTCAGAGTTTGAGTTTGATCCATTTCTTCACCCAACAGGTCATCGCTTTTGTCTAGCAGATTTTGAACCTTATCCAAAGCCTTTTGTTGTTTGATGGCAATAGTAGCAAGCTTGGAATAACTAGGTCCAAAAACATCATCATCATCAGATTCATCATCACTAGATTCGAAAGAGGAGTAATCATGTACCTTTGCACCCTTGGCCATGAGGCATGGTGCGGATGATGATGATTCTGGTTCGAAAGTCATCATTTTGAGTGATTCCTTGAAATCATCAAACCAGGGATCCTAACGAGTTCAATGACCTTCATAAACATCAGAGATTCAGTCCCAGATAAGCTTTGCATTGCACAAATGCATAATGAGCCTGAACTGATTTCTGGACAGACAAGAGCAGATTATATCCTTTGCCGTGCAATCCAGACGAGTGTACTTGCGAATATCATCAGCATGCGCCATCTTGCATAGATCGGTAAGGCCAATCTCTGTGACGGTCCATAGCTTGATGTTCATTGCCATGAGGCGTTTCCTCATCATGGCCTTCCACTTTGGATAATCATGACCATCAAAGACGGGGCATGATACTTTCTTCATACCTGCGGTCGACATAACTAAAGCTCTAGGTGGTTAAACCAAAATCACACAGAACAACGGAGTACCTTGCTCTGATACCAACTGAAAGTGCATTATACCGACTAGAGGGGGGGTGAATAGGCGATTTTTACAAATTTGTCACTAAGGAAATTCTAGGTGAGGAATTTCCTAAGCAACGACACACTAGCGGTGGAATAAGTACTCAGGTATAAGCATAACAGAGCAATAGCATAGTCATCATGATGAAATGAAAACAAGCACAAAGTACAGGTAGCGTGAAAACAGGATAAGCAGACTGAAGACAATGTGACTGAAGAAATATGATTGACAAAATAGAGAAAGTCTTCAGTCAAAGTATTCAAATAGTAATGATCAGGTTCATTAACACATGAATGAGGAAGTGAAAGAGTTGAGGAAATAGAACCAATAGCTTGGTGAAACGATGATTTGGTAGACCAACTCCAACTGTTGTGACAGTTGTACGTATGGTTGGAGCGGTTGGGTATTTAAACCTAAGGACACACAGTCCCAGACACACAGTTCTCACCGTATTCTCCTTGAGCTAAAGTCACACGACCTCACCCAATCACTCATGGTCAGTCTTCGGGTGACTTCCAAACCTTCACAGACTTGGTCACTCGGTGATCCACAATTCCTCTTGGATGCTCTAGACCATAACGCCTAACCATCTGGAGGATGCACAATCCTCAAAGGTAATAATCATCGATTCCACACAGGAACAATCTCTTCATTGATGCTCAATCACTTTGGGTTGTAGGTGTTTGGGTTTTGGGTTTTCCTCACTTGATGATTTTCGCTCAAAGTCCTCGGGGGATGGGATGCTCTAAATGACAAGTGTCAGTTTCTCTCGGAGCAACCAACCAGCTAGTGCTTGAGGGGGGCAACTATTTATAGTCGGGGAGCGGCCCGACATGATAAGACTTAAATGCCCTTCAATGATATGACCGTTAGGTGGGCAGGATATTTTGGACAGCTGGCGCGTAGCACATCAACGGTCGGAAATTTGAGCTCTCAAATTCCTTAGGGCTATCATGTTCCTCACTATGTAGGCAATCCACACTGGCGAATTCCTAACTCCTCAGTCAGACCAAATTCTTCAGAGAACAGAAGATCTTCGTCTCTGTCACTGAAGAAACTGACTGAACTGTATGAGATTTCCAAAGGCTTCACTCGAAGGATTGGGTAGGTGTAGGATTTGAGATGAGCATCACTTGGAAAGTGTTTCCTTAGTTTTATCTCGACCCCTTTAACAGTATGGCGTTTCCTATGATTCAAGAAGGATAAAATGAAACTACGAAAACAAAAGTCTTCATGATTCATAGTCCTCGCATGAATATCCAAGTCTGCAAGGTCACACCAATTTCATCACTTTCAAAGTCTTCAAGAAAACCAAAGTATTCAGGTGAAGACATGCATTTTTAGGGGTCGACTTTCATCGTAAATATCAAACTCCTCATTGACTTATAGAGCCTATGTACACTCACAAACACATTAGTCCCTTAACCTATAAATCTTTAATACACCAAAATCACTAAGGGGCGCTATATGCACCTATAGCTGTTTACCCTAGCTTTGAGCTCATTTTTCATGAATATGTGTTTGACTTCACAAAAGTGTTTAAATGGTCACCTAACATACATAAAAGTTGAGAATGCATTGGAACATCAATACACATCAAAGTACAAATTTGAAATGTGCCTCAAATTTTAAAGTCGGTTCAAATTTTGCAATGTTTCAGCAACAAGGGGCTAGCCTGAACGCTTCCTCCTGACAAACAAAGCATGTCATTTGGTTAGTAATTGAATAAATAGCCAAATAAAAAAACATCATAAACATGAACATAGTTTGGCCTTTCAGGAGTGTAACGACATTTTGGGATCTATTTCGGTGCCCAAGTTCCTCACACATCTTGCATCTATTTTCGTTACCTTTCTAGCACCTTTTAGGCTTTGAATCTTTATCTCCCTTCTTACTACTCTCACCTTTCTCTAATGATGCCTTGAATGCACTCTCCTTAGGCCTGCTAACCTTTCTTTTCATTAAGGGAGGACACGTGGAAAATTTGATTTCCACTTTAGACCACTAAGACTGATCTATAAGCGCTGGAATTGGAGTTGCATACGCAACCTTGAATCCTGCCACTTAGTAATATTCATGGAAATTTATATTCGGGCGAGAGGCCCAGAAAAGCATGGCATGCTCACATGGTTTCCCAGCGTGTTGCCACTCTAGGAAAGTGCACAATATAAATTTCCATGTGACCTCAGTACATATATCAACAACATTTCCAGGTGAATACTTCTCCACCTCTGCTTTGAAGTTATAAAGAATCCTGAAGGTATTTGCCCAATCACTATATAATTGTTTCATTGCCCTTTCTTTTGCCTTCCACACTATGGTATATTTCAGCTTAATGGGGTACTGATTTTCTATGCTAAAAGTTTCTTTGCAGTAGTGCTTGGTTTCTTGTCTAAAATAGGAGCGATCTTTTATGCAACCCAAATGTGTGATGTCATGGTTGATACTCCATGTGAACTTGTAATGCAAGTATATTGATGTGAAATTTGATTAACTCTGATGGTATTTCCATCAGGTTGGTGTGTAGCAGATATGTACCACTTGCAAGGCTTGGTGTTTTCATTAAAACCTCTACACATCGCATAAAACTTCTTTCTATCAGTCCACTTAGTCTTGGCATCAAACTCATGCTTGACCACATAAGTCTTGAAAGACATCCTAAACTCATCCATGTTTGGCCACAAACTTCGCCACTTAAATAACAGGGGTTTCTTTGTCAAAGACATTTACCATCTCATCATCATGTGCGTCATCAACACCATTTGTAGCATCTTTCATCAACTGTCCATCCACATCTTCGGATGAATCCCTGTTAGCATTAGCGTGCAAACTAGATTCACTCCTCTCCTCATTATCTCTATCATCTACTGGAATGCCAAAAAAATTGCCATCTTAGTGTCGGTTGATGGGTCCATATTTTACGCATCATTAGAGCTCATTTTTTGCACATTTGTTCTGTATATCAAGTCATATCATGTTCCATTGAGCCAACCGTATGAAGATCCACACAAGCCACCTGGTTGCTTCCGTTCGGTAAGTTTCAACTACAAGTGCCCAGTAATGTTTTCCAATTTGAGCCTTGCCCCAAATGACAGTTGTTAGTAGTAAGTGTCTCACCTTAGGTGAGAACCCTCCTTTAAATTAGGCAGCTGGGAGCTACACACTCATGTGTTATAATTTTTTCTCACGCACTTCGGTTATAATCTAGGATACACGTGACTCCTGGACTTAGTTTGTCAGCTTAAGTGAGGTGCTTAGGTAGATGAACCGATCTTTATGAGGCAAATGTTTTATCACTTGTGTTGCTAATCCTTTGTGGTACAAAAAAAATTGAAAAACCCCCAAAAGCACAGAAATACTTTGTTTCCTTTTTAGTTTGTCTTTCAGTAGGTTCTATTTGAGGGAAGCCACCGGACCACAACGAGGAGATCGTAGAACCAAGGTCCATGTCCATTAAAGAAGAGGTTATTTGAACCTCAACTGTAAAAGTGTCTAACCCTTGCTTGAACTTAAGCTTGCGGAGGTAACCACTTCTCGCAATCTCTTTAAAAACTGCATTTTCTCTTTTGTTTCGTAATTTTCTCGAGTTTGGTATTGCAAAGTTCTAAACTTGGGGAGGTTACGTTTGCATGCGTAGGGTCTTATGCAATGTTCACTATCATAGGGTTTTTGTGCAATCGTGTGTCTTGCTGTTTCGACATGCTTGTTTTGCTTTAGTTTCACCTAGCATGATGAAATCTTGTGACTCTCTGAAATATATTGCCATGTTTTTTATCCAAAAACAAGTAAAGGAGTCCTTTGAACCATTGCCTTTCTTTCACCTAATAACTTAAGTTGGGGACTCTAGTGGTGACTTGAGTAGCGATTGAATAATTATAGAGGCTTTTTGTTGATGAACCCAGCATCTTTGGTTGATCCGAGACACAATGGGGTTTATCTCCGCCAAACTATCCCCTCGGGGTACTTAGCTTTTGAGTCTTGTCCAACATGACACAGTGATGCTCTTGTGTAGTGTTTCAGTTCTTTATGGTTAATGCGAGTTCGAAGCCTTTGCACTTCCGGTTTCATCTTATTTTGCTAGCCTCTAGAGTATCATGCATTGCCCACTCTCACAATGAGACTTGGCGCATACTTCGCAGGTACATCCAAAATCATGGGGGGACTTCCTCTTGTTCTCCTACACATAAAACACCCCATCTCCTCAAAACAGCCACCATACACTAAAAAAATACACTTCCGTGATGATACATGTTTGTCATAGTAGGTTATGTTTTCTGTCATGCATGTACATCCATGACGATTTTATGACAGAATCAAGATAGTCATACATGTGTTGTCGTAGAAGTGTTCCATGACAATACTAAAATTATCATCACGGAAGTGTCCACTTCCATGACGATAAATGCCGCGTCATGGAAGTGTTTTCGTCAAGGGTAACCGACATGTGGCTTCCACCATAACGGGTGGCCGTTAAGCTATCAGGTTCCAGTTTGCATCCGATAACCCGTTAACTGCCCAGACCAATGGGGATTTTCCACGTGAAAATTCTTCATTGGCCACAGGAACCACGTATCAGCTCGTCATTGGGACAGAGAGGTGTTGGGAACATAGTAATTTCTCAAAAAAATTCATACGCACACGCAAGATCATGGTGATGCATAGCAACGAGAGGGGAGAGTGTTGTCCACGTACCCTCGTAGACCGAAAGCAGAAGCGTTAGCACAACGCGGTTGATGTAGTCGTACATCTTCACGATCCAACCGATCAAGTACCAAATGTACGACACCTCCGAGTTCAGCACACGTTCAGCTCGATGACGTCCCACGAACTCCGATCCAGCAGAGCTTTGCGAGGGAGTTCCATCAGCACGACGGCATGATGATGGTGTTGATGATGCTACCGACGCAGGGCTTTCTCTAAGCATCGCTACAATATTACCGAGGTGGAATATGGTGGAGGGGGGCACCGCACACGGCTAAGAGATCAATGATCAATTGTTGTGTCTAGAGGTGCCCCCCTGCCCTCATATATAAAGGAGCAAGTGGGGAGGCGGCCGGCCTAGGAGGAGGGCGCGCCAAGGGGGGAGTCCTACTCCCACCGGGTGTAGGACTCCTCCTTTCCTTGTTGGAGTACGAGAGGGGAAGGAAGGGAGAGAGAGAGGAAGGAAAGAGGCCCCCCCTCCTTGTCCAATTCAGACTAGAGGGGGAGGGGGCATGCGGCCTGCCCTGCCCGCCCCTCCTCTTCTCCACTAGGGCCCATGAGGCCCAATAAACCCCCCGGGGGGTTCCGGTAACCCCCCGGTACTCCGGTATATGTCCGAAACCTTCTGAAACCATCCCGATGTCCGAACATAGTCATCCAATATATCGATCTTTACATCTCGACCATTTCGAGACTCCTCGTCATGTCCGTGATCATATCCGGGACTCCTAACTACCTTCGGTACATCAAAACACAAAAACTCATAATACCGATCGTCACCGAACTTTAAGCGTGCGAACCCTACGGGTTTGAGAACTATGTAGACATGACCGAGACACGTCTCTGGTCAATAACCAATAGCGGAACCTGGATGCTCATATTGGCTCCCACATATTCTACGAAGATCTTTATCGGTCAAACCACATAACGACATACATTGTTCCCTTTGTAATCGGTATGTTACTTGCCCGAGATTCGATCGTCGGTATCTCAATACCTAGTTCAATCTCGTTACCGGCAAGTCTCTTTACTCATTACGTAATGCATCATCCCGCAACTAACTCATTAGCTACATTGCTTGCAAGGCTTATAGTGATGTGCATTACCGAGAGGGCCTAGAGATACCTCTCCGACAATCGGAGTGACAAATCCTAATCTCAAAATATGTCAACTCAACAAGTACCTTCAGAGACACCTGTAGAGCACCTTTATAATCAGCCAGTTATGTTGTGACGTTTGGTAGCACACAAAGTGTTCCTCCGGTAAGCGGGAGTTACATAATCTCATAGTCATAGGAACATGTATAAGTCATGAAGAAAGCAATAGCAACATACTAAACGATCAAGTGCTAAGCTAACAAAATGGGCAAGTCAATCACATCATTCTTCTAATGATGTGATCCCATTGATCAAACGATAACTCATATCTATGGTCAGGAAACTCAACCATCTTTGATCAATGAGCTAGTCAAGTAGAGGCATACTAGTGACACTATGTTTGTCTATGTATTCACACATGTATTATGTTTCCGGTTAATACAATTCTAGCATGAATAATAAACATTTATCATGATACGAGGAAATAAATAATAACTTTATTATTGCCTCTAGGGCATATTTCCTTCAAGAGGAACCTATGATATGTCGACACGTGGCACGACCCAACAGTGGCCCATTTAGCTTACAAAGATCGGCCTGTTTGACATGGTCAAAAGCTAGCGGGTCGGCCCATGAAAAGCCTGTTGACGGTCTATTCGCATATAGCCCATTTTATGGCCAGTTAACTCACGGCCCGTTATGGCGTTCCCGAATTCGGCCCAACAATGTCATGTGGGCCGTCCAGTACAATACTAGCCAATTTCACTTTCGGCCCATGTATGGCCCACGGCGTCTTTTGACCCATATGAGGCCTTTCATATGTTTGGGCCCTTTAGTGGCCCGCGGTGACTCTGGCCCATAATAAATAGTAAATTTATTTATTTATACCCATTAATGGCCCATGATTCACATGGGCCGTTTCCAGCCCGTGTTAGCTTCTGACCTACTGACAGCCCATACATTCTTGGGCTCCTTTCTGGCCCTCGATTAGCTCCGGCCCATTACTGACTTGTTCTCCTAATGGGCCAAATTCATCCCATGGTTAGAATCGGCCCGTTTGTGGCATGTTAACCCGTTGCGTCTTTTCCAACCCGTCATGTATCTTGTCCCATTAATGACCCGTTATGCGTGTGATAGAATTAAGCCTTTTCTATCTTCCGGCCTATTAATGGCCCGTTACCGTACTGGCCCGATACCAATTACGCCCGTTTACGGCCCATGTCGGCCCATTTATCCGACGACCCGTAGGAGGCCCATTGATTCTACGGCCCGTTGGAGGCCCATTTATCCGACGGCCCGTAGGAGGCCCATTAATCCTATGGCTCGTAGCAGGCTCAAGTTTACCATGGTCCGTATCTGGCCCATGGTTATTGCGACCACTAGCAAACTGTAGAATCAAAAGCATATGTAGAGGGGGGGGTGATTAGACTACTTGACAAAATAAAAATCTAGCCTTTTCCCAATTTTAAGTTTTGGCAGATTTTAGCAACTTTGCACAAGTGAAGCAATCAACCTACACATGCAATTCTAAGAGTGTAGCAGCGGAATGTAAATCATTGCATATGAAGGTAAAGGGGAGGAGTTTGGAGGGAGCAAACACAATGCAGACATGGAGATTTTTAGCATGGTTCCGATAGGTAGTGCTATCGTACATCCACATTGATGGAGACTTCAACCCACGAAGGGTAATGTCTGTGCGAGTCCACGGAGGGCTGCACCCTTGAAGGGTCCACGAAGAAGCAACCTTGTCTATCCCACCATGGCCATCGCGTATGAAGGACTTGCCTCACTAGGGTAGATCTTCACGAAGTAGGCGATCTCCTTGCCCTTAAAAACTTCTTGGTTCAACTCCACAATCTTGACGGAGGCTCCCAAGTGTCGTGGTATTTCCTTGACATATGCCAAGGGATGGCTTATCATGTGTGGGGACAGGAGTGCATTGCCGGGCTCTAGAAGCGGGAGTAGGCAAGACCTCAAACGACGTCGGGTCTTACCCAGGTTCGGGGCTCTCCATGGAGATAACACCCCTAATCGTGCTCTGTGGGGTCTCCGCGTCACTATGATCGAATAGCGTGGGTACAAGGTTGCTCCTTGAGCTGCTTCGGCTAGAGGAGGAAAAGGCAAGCTAGCTCTACTTCTCCCTAGCTCCTGGGTGTATGGTGGCTAGAATGTTGAACCCTTTGCTTAGGTGAGCCTGGGGGGTTTATATAGGCCTACCCCCAGGGGACAATGGTAATCCGGCTGGTTGTAGGACCTGGCCGTCAGTGTCTCTGGGCTCCGGCTTCTCCGCCGACAGCTGGGGCCCGCCGCCTGGTGGGCCCAGCCGACTGCCGTGAACTCGGCCGACAGGTAGGGCCCGTCACCTACGGGCTAGGAGGACCATGCTGCACTGTAGCCTCGCCTCTGATGATGATAGCTTGGTCGGGGGGCTTATGGCTACAGTGCCACCGCCTGGCGGGCAATCACCATAGCCACAGCCCATAACTTGTGCTTAATGGCGCACAGACTCCAAGGGGAGGGATGGTCGCCTGCTAGGAGTCGGCCTCCCCTTGTGGCCGCCTGCTCCGGCCTTGCCGCCTTCTGGTGATACGCGGACAGGTGGGGCCCACCGTCTGTGGGCCACACCGACCACCCGTCATGGGAGCGTGGCCGTATCTGACGTAGGCGACATCATGGGCCACATGGCTACAGTGTTGTATCAGGCAAGGGGTGTCCGCTTGGTATGCCTGCACTGTGGCCATGCTCTATCCTGGATTCGGGGGTGGCAGGTTGCACTGTTGTCGTGCCCTGTCTTGTCATAGCAGGTGGGTGCAAACTTTGAGGGGGCGAGGGGCCTCCAGGTAGGAGTCGGCCCATGCCCTCGCCGCCTTCTAGGGTGCGCCACCTTCTTGGGGTCCGCCTCCTTCTAGGAGGCGGCCTATTGGTACCAGCCGACCCCGTGGGCCGGCCTTGCGACCAGTCGGGCTGAGGGGTTTGGCTAGCCCCGATGTCTTAAAAATTGTAAAGGTCCGGACCTGCTTCCTGACTCTCGCCCTGCTGCAGTCGGCCAAGTTGTGCCAGAAGTCATACTTCTACATTGAGAACAGCCACCCGTCGTGGAACTATGTCAACCTGCCGGCTTACGTAGCCGGTCCTCCTGCCGAGCCCCGCACCAACTGGCGATTTTGGCCAAAGAACCTGTCGGCCGCCTTCGCCACCGCTCTCACCGGACTCCAGTAGATGATGGAGTTGGAGGGCCTCAAGGCCTCACACCTGCTTGCCGCCTTCGTGGAGCGCCGGGTGCTGCCTCTTCAAGCCCGGCCCCACATAATCAGCAACTTGAGTGGGCGCCGGGATCCATCCCGGATGTCCACCAAGGTGATGCCGGACGCGGAGGTGGTCCGGATGGTGAAATTTTTCTCCGACTGCAAGCTCTCGGAGACGGAATGGCAGTTCGGCAAGCCGCCGTACAGCTGAGCTAACCCGACGCCTACGGTAAGTCTTTTGATTCTCTTTTTCTTCACTGGTCCGGGTTCTTCTTGCCGCCTGAGCAGTCGGCCATGGTGCAGTGTTCCCGGACCAAACAGACACCGACGCGCTGGCCCCAAGTGACCAGTACCTGGTGGACCGGGCGGTGACCGACGCGGACGACCCTGACTTGGGGGCAGCCGCCATGGAAGAGGACGACGCCACAGGCGGCGGCGGTGAGGGAGCGGGCGGCTTCTCAGGAGGCGGCCTTGGGGAGTGTCCAGATGACGACGAGGAGGACGATGAGCCACGCCGTAGCCATGGCACCGATGTGGTAGGCGCCATCTCCTCGACTATGCCGACTGTAGCAGCCGGCACGCCGAAACGTCGGGTTGATGCTGGGTTGTTCGGCAGCCGGCCCAAGAAGGTCAAGACCTCGGCCACCGCGACCAAGCGGCAAGAGGCTGTCGTGAGGGCGGCCCTTTTCCACAAGGGCCTGAAGCAGCGCCCGGTGGTATCTGCGTAACTACTTTGATCTTCCTGCTGTCGCTTTGCGTTTGCTTACCTTGCGATATTTTCATTAGTTTCTCTTGTTTCCCCGAACAGGGCTCCGCTATCTCTCTCGCGGGCCCCGTCTACCTCGGTGGTTGGGGCGGCCGACAGACCTGCAGGCCCCCGCTGCCTAGATCCACTCGCCGCCCTGCAAGAGGCAACATAGAGGAACGCGCGGGAGGCATGAGATGAGCAGGAGGCCGTGGCTCGGGAAGAGGCGGAGGCGGCCAAGGCGGCGCAAGCAGAGGCCGTCGCGGTGGCTGGGCCGCAGGCCGAGGCTGTGAACAAGGAGCATGAGGATGCAGCCGCCAAGGTGCATGAGGCAGAAGCGTCACATGGTTGAGCGCCGGAGTCCATCGACCCGTAGCACGTGGAGCCGCCGGTGCCAGATGGCCAGGTGCCGACTGGCGGGGCTGGCTTCGACCAGTCGGCCTTGATGAGGGTAGGGGGCAACCCTGTTGTTTTGGAGGCGGAGGTGGTTCCGTGTGTGCCGACTGCCAACGCCCGGGGCAGCCTGTGGCGCAGTCTGGCGGCGGGTTGGTGGTGGGTCCAATTCCCATAGTCTGCGCTCCCGCGCGCCAGCGCCTTGCGAGGGCGAACTCGGCGCCCATGCTGATGGAGGTCGGGGCCACCAGCTCAACGACGCCCGACACCGAGGCTACCATCACCGCCTCAGCGGACTGGGTGTCTGGGGGTGGCAGCGGTGTCCTGAATGTGGTTGTGTGCTACGTCTTGAGCTTGCGTTGGTTTTCCTTGAAGAGTAAAGGGTGATGCAACAATAGTAGTGTAAGTATTTCCCTTAGTTTTTGAGAACCAAGGTATCAATCCAGTAGGAGGCTCCTCAAAAGTCCCACGCACCTACACAAACAAACAAATAACTCGCAACCAACGCAATAAAGGGGTTGTCAATCCCTTCACGGCCACTTGCGAAAGTGAGATCTGATAGAGATAGTATGATAAGATAAATATATTTTTGGTATTTTATAATATAGATGCGAAAAGAAAAGATGCAAATAAAAGTAGATTGAAAGCTTATATGATAAAAGATAGACCCGGGGGCCATAACTAGTGGCTTCTCTCAAGATAGCATAAGTATTACGGTGGGTGAACAAATTACTGTCGAGCAATTGATAGAAAAGCGAATAAATATGAGATTATCTAGGCATGATCATGTATATAGGCGTCATGTCCGTGACAAGTATACCGACTCTTGCCTGCATCTACTACTATTACTCCACACATCAACCGCTATCCAGCATGCATCTAGAGTATTAAGTTCATAAGAACAGAGTAACGCATTAAGAAAGATGACATGATGTAGAGGTATAAACTCAAGTAATATGATATAAACCCCATCTTTTTATCCTCGATGGCAACAATACAATATGTGCCTTGCAACCCTTTCTGTCACTGGGTAAGGACACCGCAAGATTGAACCCAAAGCTAAGCACTTCTCCCATGGCAAGAAAGATCAATCTAGTAGGCCAAACCAAACTGATAATTTGAAGAGACTTGCAAAGATAACTCAATCATACATAAAAGAATTCAGAGGAGATTCAAATATTTCTCATAGATAAACTTGATCATAAACCCACAATTCATCGGATCTCGACAAACACACCGCAAAAAGAGTTTACATCGAATAGATCTCCACAAGAGAGGGGGAGAACATTGTATTGAGATCCAAAAAGAGAGAAGAAGCCATCTAGCTAATAACTATGGACTCGAAGGTCTATGGTAAACTACTCACAACTCATCGAAAGGGCTATGGTGTTGACGTAGAAGCCCTCCGTGGTCGATTCCCCCTCCAGCAGAGCACCGGCGAAGGCTCCAAGATGGGATCTCGCGGGTACAAAAGGTTACGACGGTGGAAATTGTTTTTCGTTGGCTCCCTGGATGTTTTCGGGGTACGTGGATATATATAGGAGGAAGAAGTACGTCGGTGGCCGCTCGAGGGCCCAGGAGACAGGGGGTGCACCCAGGAGGGGTGGGCACGCCCTCCTATCTCCTAGCCGCCTTGATTGCTTCTTGACTTGCACTCCAAGTCCTCTGGATCACGTTCATTTCAAAAATCACGCTCCCAAAGGTTTCATTCCGTTTGGACTCCATTTGATATTCCTTTTCTTCGAAATACTGTAGGCAAAAAAAAAAGCAATACGGGCTGGGCCTCCGGTTAGTAGGTTAGTCCCAAAAATGATATAAATGTGAAAAATAAATCCCATAAACATCCAAAAGGGGTAATATAATAGCATGGAACAATCAAAAATTATAGATACGTTGGAGATGTAATACTGTGCAGGACGTCTTGGCCCCGTTCAGCACCCAAGGCAACGCCCTTCAGCGATCCATGCAGGAGTTCTTGGTGACGCGGATGGCCGTCCGGGTACGTACTTGCTTCTTGTTCTTTAAACTCTTGCAATATTCCATGGGGGCGCGCCAGCGCACCCACTGGGTGTAGCCCCCGAGTTCCGGGTCGGCTGCTGAGCAGGTGCCTCAGAACTTTAAGGTAAGTTCTGAGTGCTAACTTGTTTCTTTTTCTTCTGTTCCCTTTGTTGCAGGACTACCACAACCTCCGCGCGGCCGCCTACAACTCCCAGATCCAGGAGCTGGCCAAGCGGACCAGCGACTCGAACCAGAGCTGGAGTAAGCACTCCGTCTTTCTTCTCATGAGGGCATGTCAGCGCACCCGCTGGGTGTAGCCCTCGAGATTCGGGCTGACTGCTGAGCAGTCAGGCCGGTTCTTCCGGCAACTAATTTTTTGTTGATGTTGATGTCTTTTCTTTCTTGTATTTGCAGAGGCGGCCGCTGAACTGCAGTAGCGCCTGGGCGAGGTGCAAACCAAGCTTCGCACCAAGGAGCAGGAGCGTAGCCAGGCGGCTCAGGAGTGCGAGCACTTGACCAAGGAGCTGGCGGCCCAGGCGGAGCGACACAAGGCGGAGGTCAAGAAGCTGAAGGAGAGCGAAGATTCCCACAAGGTCGAGTTCGAGACTCAATGTTCAGACTCTGCCGAGAAGGAGAAGTTCTTGTCCGATGGCTACGGCATGATCGAGGACATGGTCGATGGTAATTTATTTCTTCTTGAACAGCCACCGACTGCTGCAGGAGCCGGCCTTTGTTTTCTAATCTTTTGACCTTCTTCTTGCATAGAGTACTTCCCGGGTTACTCCGTCGCTGTCAGCCAGGCCATCGGGGTGCGGTGCGAGGTGCGAAAGGCGGCAGGCGTGGACATTGCATCCAACACGCCCCAGAATCTCGACGAGCAGCTCCTGGCCGTCAAGACGCGCCTGCAGCCAGCCCACCGGATGCTCTGCCGCCTACACCACGTCAGGGCTCAGGTGTTGGCCGCCCTCTGGCCGAACGCTCAAGTTCTGCGCACCCCCAGTCAGACTGCCGACTAGCTGGAGGTGGCAGTCGGACGCTTCGAGGCCTGGAAGGGCGCCGCGGCTCGGGCGGGTGCCCGGACGACCTTGGAGTTTGCCAAAGCTTGGTACCCCATCCTGGATCTGACCCAGGTGGCCACCTTCCGGTAGGAGGCCAGTCCGGAGCTGGCAGCGGTGGGTCCTGCGCTCACTCAACGTGCGGCGGCGATTGCCGATTACACCGACACCATCGTCTTCGTCCCAAACTAGACAATGAGGGCGCTGAGGTGCCGCCCGACTGGTTCGAGATGAACCTGGCGGATGAGGAGGACTCGGTGGAGGAGATCGCCTCCAGCGATGAGGGTGAAGACGACGAGGATGAGGACGGCAAAAGCGACGCAATGGAGGACGGAGCGGACAGCCAACCTCAGCCCGATCATACCGAGCTCCACACAGGACTGATGTCCATGCCCTTCTCTGGCTCCATGCAGCGCTAGTAGACGTCGGTCACGCTCTGCCTGGCGAGCTCTTGGTTGACGATGGTAGAGGCGCCTGCTCTGCGCTAGATCTGTCGGGCTAGCACTTGGTCGGCTGGTAGCACGCGGTTGACCAGGTAGTCGCGGATGGGTTGCGCCCAAGATGGGGCCGCCACCACTATGAATACACTGAGTGGTTTGAGGGGGGACGGGTTGGGAGGCGGTGGGCTGGGGCCGGCCGCTCCTGATGGCACTGATAAAGTCCCCGTGGCGACTGCAGTAGCCCCTGGGCCCCTTGCTGGGGTTCCTGGGCCGAGTGCTAGTGCTGCAGCCCCCGGGCCGCCTGGTGAAGTCCCCAGGCCGACTGCTAAAGTCCCCGCGCCAACTGCTGAAGTCCCCGAGCCAGATCCGGCTGCTCTAGGGGTAGCCAGCATGAAGATGGAGTCAGACCCCAGCGAGGGCTTGATAGACGGCTTGCGGAGGCGGTCGAGGGAGACACCGGCTGGTATGGCTTGCCGGGTGGAGCCAATGCGGGCGAGAGTATCTGCTGCCTCGTTGTCGGCTCGTGGCACATGGGTGAACTCACACCCGTCGAAGTGCCCGCTCATCTGCTGGACGAGGAAGTGGTAGCTTGCCATGTTGGCATCCTTGGCATCCTAGTCGCCAGACGACTGCTGGACCACCATGTCCGAGTTGTCATAGCAGAGGATGCGGCCGATGTCGATTTCTTTGGTCAGTCGTAGCCCGAAGATGAGCGCCTGATACTCGGCTACGTAGTTGGAGGCGGCGAAGTGGATCTGCAGTGTGTACTTCAGCTTGTCACCTTTGGGAGAGGTGAGGACGATGCCGTCTCCCAAGCCGGTGCGCATCTTTGAGCCGTCAAAGTGCATCTACCAATGCATATAATCCGGCGCTGGCGGCAGGTACTGGGACTCGTCCCAGTCGACAAGGAAGTCGGCCAACGCTTGGGACTTGATGGCACTGTCGGGATCGTAGAATATGGTGTAGGGAGCCATCTCAATGGCCCACTTGGCCACCCGACCTAAGGCATCTCTGTTTCCCATGATCTCGGCGAGGGGAGCAGTGCAGACAACCATGATGGAGTGCTCTTGGAAATATTGCTTCAGCTTCTTGGCGGCAATGTACACACCATAGCACATTTTCTGGTAATGGGGGTAATTCTGCTTGGAGGCCGACAAGACCTCGCTCGGGTAGTACACCGGCCTCTGGACCGACTGGACCTTGCCGGCTTCTGGACGCTCGACGACAATCATCATGCTGATGACTCGGTTGGTGGCGGAGATGTAGAGGAGCATGGGCTCTTTAGCAGCCGGAGCCGCCAGGATAGGCGGCGTTCACATCATACAGTTGAGCTGGAGGAAGGCGGCATCCGCCTAGTCGTTCCACTCGAAGCAATTGGTTTTCTTCATGAGCTGGTACAAAGGGAATGCCTCCTCGCCCAGCCGACTGATGAAGCGACTGAGGGATGCCAGGCACCCGGTGAATTTTTGGACATCACACAGCTTGGTGGGTTTCTCCATCTGCTCGATGGCCTTGATCTTGACAGGGTTACACTCGATGCCGCGTTCTGAGACAAGGAAGCCAAGAAGCTGGCCGGCTGGTACACCAAAGACACGCTTTTTTGGGTTGAGCTTGATGTTGAAACGGCGCAGGTTCTCAAAGGTCTCCTTGAGGTCTTCCATCAAGGTGCCACACTTCTTCGTCTTCACCACAATGTCGTTCACATAGACGTGGGCATTGCGTCTGGGTTGCTTCAACAAGCATTTCTGCATACAGCGTTGGAAGGTGGCGCCGACATTTCTCAAGCCAAACGTCATGGTGATGTAGCAGAAAGTGTCGAATGGTGTGATGCAGGCGGTCTTCAGGCGATCAGCCGGATCTAGCTTGATCTGGTGGTAGCCAGAATAGGCATCAAGGAAAGACAACAACTCGCACCGGTTGTGGAGTGATACGTCTCTGTCGTATTTATAATTTTTTATTATTCCATGCCAATATTCTTCAACTTTCATACACTTTTGGCAACTTTTTATATTATTTTTGGGACTAACATATTGATCTAGTGCCCAGTGCCATTTCATGTTTGTTGCATGTTTTATGTTTCACAGAAAACAAATATCAAACGGAATCCAAATGGGATAAAAACGGACGGAGAATTATTTTGGAATATTTGGGATTTTCTGGAGGAAGAATCAACACGAAACGGTGTCCGGGGTGGCCATGAGACAGGGGGCGCGCCCTGGACTCTCGTGGGCCACCCGTAAGGCGGTTGACGCTCTTCTTTTGCCGCAACAAAGTTAATTTTACGAGAAAAATCTGGGCGAAAGATTCACCCCAATCGGAGTTATGGATCTCCAGATATAAAGGAAACGGTGAAGGGGCAGAAACAGAGAACGTAGAAACAGAGAGATAGATCCAATCTCGGAGGGGCTCTCGCCCCTCCCAAGCCATGGGAGCCAAGGACCAGAGGGGAAACCCTTCTCCCATCTAGTGAGGAGGTCAAGGAAGAAAAAGAAGGGGCCCTCTCTCCCCCTTGGTTCCGGTGGCGCCGGAGCGCTGCCGGGGGCCATCATCATCACCGCGATCTTCACCAACACCGCCGTCATCTTCACCAACATCTCCATCACCTTCCCCCTTCTATATTCAGCGGCCCACTCTCCCGCATCCCGCTGTACCCTCTACTTGAACATGGTGCTTTATGCTTCATATTATTATCCAATGATGTGTTGCCATCCTATGATGTCTGAGTAGATTTCTATTGTCCTATTGATGAATTGCTATGATTGGTTTGAGTTGCATGTTTTATTATTGGTGCTGTCCTATGGTGCCCTCCGTGTTGCGCAAGAGTGAGGGATTCCCGCTGTAAGGTGTTGCAATGCGTTCATGATTCGCTTATACTGGGTTGCGTGAGTGACTGAAACACAAACCCGAGTAAGTAGATTGTTGTGTATGGGATAAAGAGGACTTGATGCTTTAATGCTATGGTTGGGTTTTACCTTAATGAATCTTTAGTAGTTGCGGATGCTTGCTAGAGTTCCAATCATAAGTGCATATGATCCAAGAAGAGAAAGTATGTTAGCTTATGCCTCTCCCTCAAATAGAATTGCAATAGTGATTATCGGTCTAGTAACGTAGTCAATTGCTTAGGGACAATTTCACAACTCCTACCACCACTTTTCCACACTCGCTATATGTACTTTATTGCATCTTTAACTAAACAGCCCCTAGTTTTTATTTACGTGTCCTTTATTATCTTGCAAACCTATCCAATAACACCTACAAAGTACTTCTAGTTTCATACTTGTTCTAGGTAAAGCGAACGTCAAGCGTGCGTAGAGTTGTATCGGTGGTCGATAGAACTTGAGGGAATATTAATTCTACCTTTAGCTCCTTGTTGGGTTCGACACTCTTACTTATCGAAAACTGTTGCGATCCCCTACACTTGTGGGTTATCAAGACCTTTTTCTGGCGCCGTTGCCGGGGAGTCATAGCGTGGGGTGAATATTCTCGTGTGTGCTTGTTTGCTTTATCACTAAGTAATTTTTATTTTTTGTTCTTAGTTGTTTTCTACCTTTAGTTATGGGTAGGAAACGCAAAATACCAAAAAAATTAGTTGTACCTACTGCTCCAATGGTTGAAGAACCACTCAAAATCTATCACACTACTAAATCTTTTTACTTGGATCATCTTCGATCCCTATGTGCTCGTGTTGAACACTAGCTTAGTTGAGGGCAAATCTTTAGATGAGCATGCTTGTTATGTGCGACACCGTATATCTGAAAAAGGGAAACTATTATGGGATCAAATTCAACGTTTGCAATGCCATGCTTGGAATTTATGTGAAATATATGATGTTACTTGTTGTTCTGAAAACCCTAAGAAACACCTTCCCTACGAATGTGAGTTTATTGATAATGGAATCATATCTTCGTATGCTAAGGGTGTTTATAATTACTATGATGTTCAACAAATTTAAGAATTTGTTGCTTTTAAGGGTGCTTTTGAAATTGCTTCTTTGATTGAAAAGTATGATGCTACTCTTCACAAATCTGAAAGTTTTGCCATACTTGAATATTGTTATGATAATTATGCTTCTAATGCCTATGTTAAACCATATATTGAGAAATTCTCCGTTGTCCAAGAAGAGATTAATATTTTGCAGGAAGCTATGGAAGAAGAAATTGATGAAACTGTGAGCTCATTGGATGAAAAAGATGATGAGGAGAGCGAAGAACAAAAGGAGGAAGAGCGGATTAGCTACCCGTGCCCACCTTCTAATGAGAGTAACCCTCCAACTCATACATTATTTAATTCCCCTTCTTCCTTACCGAAGGATGATTGCTATGATGATTGCTATGATCCCTTGAATTTGTTTGAAATATCCCTTTTTGATGATGCTTGCTATGCTTGTGGCCAAGATGCCAATATGAATTATGCTTATGGAGATGAACTTGCTATAGTTCCTTATGTTAAACATGAAATTGTTGCTATTGCGCCCACGCATGATGGTCCTATTATCTTTTTGAATTCTCCCTACTACACTATATCGGAGAAGTTTGTGCTTATTAAGGATTATATTGATTGGTTGCCTTTTAGCATTGCACATGATGATTTTGATGAATGTAATATGCATGTGCTTGCTGCTCCTACTTGCAATTATTATGAGAGAGGAACTACATCTCCACCTCTTTATGTTTCCAACACGATAGAATTGCAAGAAACTGCTTATACTATGCATTGGCCTTTACTTGGTGTGCATGAATTGTTCTCTTATGACATGCCGATGCATAGGAAGAGAGTTAGACTTCGTTGTTGCATGATATATGTTACTTTGTGCTCACTACTAAATTACAAATTATTGTTGATTAAAATTGGCTTTGATATACCTTGGGATCTGGGTGGATCCATTACTTGAGCACTATATGCCTAGCTTAATGGCTTTAAAGAAAGCGCTGCCAGGGAGACAACCTGGAAGTTTTAGAGAGTCATTTATTTCTGTTGAGTGCTTTCATATAGTTTAAAAACAAAAAATAAAGAGGGGAACCTAAAAACTTTTCAAAAAGGAAAGTGAAAGTGAGAAAGATAAGCATTGTTGAAGTGGGAGCTAGCCTTGAACTTTGTTCAAGCTCACGGAAAGTTTGTGAATCTTGATTACAGAAACTTTTCATCAAAAATAATTATCCCCTTTTATAATTCCATTGTATTATAAAAATAATGTGCCAAGTTTGCCTTTAGGATGTTTACAATGTTTGTTCGTTTGTACGGTGCAGGACAGAAACTTTGGCTGTAGTGCACGATTTTACGTTTTTAACTGGAATGTCAATTGGTTCTGATTACTTTTGAAATGTCTTTCTATACAACTTGTTTATTTTTCCTAATTTTGGTAGAATTTCTGGGGTACCATAATAATGGTGGATGTTCAGATTGCTACAGACTGTTCTGTTTTTGACAGATTCTGTTTTTGATGCATAGTTTGCTTGTTTTGATGAATCTATCAATTTATATCAGTGGATTAAGCCATGAAAAAGCTATATTACAGTAGACACAATGCAAAAACAAAATATGAATTGGTTTGCAGCAGTACTTAGAGTGGTGATATGCTTTATTATACTAATGGATCTTACCGAGTTTTCTGTTGAAGTTTTGCGTGGATATAGTGTCTAATCGAGGATGTCTCGATATGAGGAAAAGGAAGAGAGGCAAGAGCTCAAGCTTGGGGTGCTCGAGGCACCACAAGTAAATATTCAAGGATACTCAAGTGTCTAAGCTTGGGAATGCCCCGGAAGGCATCCCCTCTTTCTTCAACAAGTATCGGTATGTTTTCGAATTCGTTTCGTTTATGCATTATGTGCAAGTCTTGGAGCGTCTTTTGCATTTAGTTTTCACTTTTCTTTTATGAACCATGCTGGTATGATATAGTCCTTGGTTGATTTATAGAATGCTCTTTGCACCTCACTGATAACCCACAAGTATAGGGGATCACAACAGTTTTCGAGGGTAGAGTATTCAACCCAAATTTATTGATTCGACGCAAGGGGAGCCAAAGAATATTCTCAAGTATTAGCAGCTGAGTTGTCAATTCAACCACACCTGGAAACTTAGTATCTGCAGCAAAGTGTTTAGTAGCAACATAATATGATAGTGGTGGTAACGGTAACAAAAGTAAAGACAACAAAAGTAATGTTTTTGGTATTTTGTAGTGATTGTAACAGTAGCAACGGAAAAGTAAATAAGCGAGAACCAGTATATGGAAAACTCGTAGGCACCGGATCAATGATGGATAATTATGCCGGATGTGGTTCATCATGTAACAGTCATAACATAGGGTGACACAGAACTAGCTCCAGTTCATCAATGTAATGTAGGCATGTATTCCGAATATAGTCATACGTGCTTATGGAAAAGAACTTGCATGACATCTTTTGTCCTACCCTCCCGTGGCAGCGGGGTCCTATTGGAAACTAAGGGATATTAAGGCCTCCTTTTAATAGAGAACCGGAACAAAGCATTAGCACATAGTGAATACATGAACTCCTCAAACTATGGTCATCACCGGGAGTGGTTCCGATTATTGTCACTTCGGGGTTGCCGGATCATAACACATAGTAGGTGACTATAGACTTGCAAGATAGGATCAAGAACTCACATATATTCATGAAAACATAATAGGTTCAGATCTGAAATCATGGCACTCGGGCCCTAGTGACAAGCATTAAGCATAGCAAAGTCATAGCAACATCAATCTCAGAACATAGTGGATACTAGGGATCAAACCCTAACAAAACTAACTCGATTACATGATAAATCTCATCCAACCCATCACCGTCCAGCAAGCCTACGATGGAATTACTCACGCACGGCGGTGAGCATCATGAAATTGGTGATGGAGGATGGTTGATGATGACGACGGCGACGAATCCCCCTCTCCGGAGCCCCGAACGGACTCCAGATCAGCCCTCCCGAGAGAGATTAGGGCTTGGCGGCGGCTCCGTATCGTAAAACGCGATGATTTCTTCTCTCTGATTTTTTTCTCCCCGAAAGCCAATATATGGAGTTGGAGTTGGCGTCGGAGGGCCACCAGGGGGCCCACGAGGTAGGGGGGCGCGCCCAGGGGGGGGCGCCCCCACCCTCGTGGACAGGGTGTGGGCCCCCTGGTCTTCATCTTTGGCGAGGATTTTTTATTAATTATCCCAATACATTCCGTGGAGTTTCAGGTCGTTCCGAGAACTTTTATTTTCTGCACATAAAACAACACCATGGCAATTCTGCTGAAAACAGCGTCAGTTCGGGTTAGTTCCATTCAAATCATACAAGTTAGAGTCCAAAACAAGGGCAAAAGTGTTTGGAAAAGTAGATACGACGGAGACGTATCAACTCCCCCAAGCTTAAACCCTTGCTTGTCCTCAAGCAATTCAGTTGACAAACTGAAAGAGAAAAAGAAAAACTTTTACAAACTCTGTTTGCTCTTGTTGTTGTAAACATGAAAAGCCATCATTCAAGTTTCAGCAAATATTATGAACTAACCATACTCACAATAACACAAAGGTCTCACAATTACTCATATCAATAGCATAATCAACTAGCGAGTTATAATAACAAAACTCGGATGACAACACTTTCTCAAAATAATCATAACATGATATAATGAAATGGTATCTCGCTAGCCCTTTCTGAGACCGCAAAACATAAATGCAGAGCACCTTTAAAGATCAAGGACTGACTAAACATTGTAATTCATGGTAAAAGCGATCCAGTCAAGTCATACCCAATATAAACCAATAATAATGAATGCAAACGACAGTGTGCTCTCCAGCGAGTGCTTTTTAATAAGAAGGATGATGACTCAACATAAAAGTAAATAGATAGGCCCTTCACAGAGGGAAGCAGGGATTTGTAGAGGTGCCAGAGCTCGGTTTTAAAATAGAGATTGAATAACATTTTGAGCGGCATACTTTTGCTGTCAATGCAACAACTATGAGATGACGATATCTTCCATGCTAAACAAATTATAGGCGGTTCCCAAACAGAATGGTAAAGTTTATACTCCCCCTCCTCCACAAGCATCAATCCATGGCTTGCTCGAAACAACGAGTGCCTCCAACATTCAACGGGTCCCAGGGGGAGTTTTGTTTGCAGTTATTTTGATTTAGTTTGCATAAAGCATGGGACTGGGCATCCCGGTGACCAGCCATTTTCTCGTGAATGAGGAGCGGAGTCCACTCCTCTTGAGAATAACCGCCTAACATGGAAGATAAGGGCAGCCCTAGTTGAGACATGAGCTGCTCGAGCATACAAAACAGAATTTCATTTGAAGGTTTGGAGTTTGGCACATACAAATTTACTTGGAATGGCAGGTAAATACCGCATATAGGAAGGTATAGTGGACTCATATGGAACAACTTTGGGGTTTAAGGAGTTTGGATGCACAAGCAGTATTCCCGCTTAGTACAGGTGAAGGCTAGCAAAAGACTGGGAAGCGACCAACTGGGAGAGCGACAACAGTCGTAAACATGCATTAAAATTAATTTACACCGAATACAAGCATGAGTAGGATATAATCCACCATGAACATAAATATCATGAAGGCTATGTTGATTTGATTCAACTACATGCGTGAACATGTGCCAAGTCTAGTCACTCAATTCATTTAAAGGAGGATACCATCCCATCATACCACATCATAATCATTCTAATAGCATGTTGGCACGCAAGGTAAACCATTATAACTCATAGCTAATCAAGCATGGCACAAGCAACTATAATCTCTAAATGTCATTGCAAATATGCTTACTTCATAATAGCTAACTCAGGAACGATGAATCATCATATTTACAAAAACAAGAGAGGTCGAGTTCATACCAGCTTTTCTCATCCCAATAAGTCCATCATATATCATCATTATTGCCTTTCACTTGCACGACCGAACGATGTGAATAATAATAAGAGTGCACGTGCATTGGACTAAGCTGGAATCTGCAAGCATTCAACTCAAGAGAGAAGACAAGTAATATGGGCTCTAAGTTAAATAAACAATCATGCATATAAGAGCCACTAAGCATTTTCAATATGGTCTTCTCGACCCCCAAAGAAAGAAAAGAAATAAAACTATTTACACGGGAAAGCTCCCAACAAGCAAAAGAAGAACGGGAAATATTTTTGGGTTTTCCTTTTTAATTACTACAGCAAAGAAATAAACTACTACTAATTTTTTTGGTTTTTTCTTAAGGTTTATCAAACACACAAGAAGAAAGCAGGAAAAAGAAAATAAACTAGCATGGATATTACAGTGAAAGAGTATGAGCACCGACATCTAGCAATGAGTGTGTGTGAACATAAATGTAATGTCGGTGGGAAATACGTACTCCCCCAAGCTTAGGCTTTTGGCCTAAGTTGGTCTATTGCCAGGGATGACCTGGCGGATACCCGTAGGTGAAGCTGGGGTCATACTGTGATGCAGCGGCTATCGCCTCCTGAGCTGCAGCGTAGCGTCTAGCTGCCTCCGCTCTCCTCTCGTACTCATCTGCCTCCTCTCTGGTAATAATATATCTTCCTTTTGTCTGAAAATCAAAGAAGGCAGGAGCAGGAAGAGCAATATGGACTACATGACGTTTGTTAAAGATTAGTCGATACTGGAGAGGTGGTTCTGTCCTCTCAACAAACTGGTGGGAAACCATAGAATCAAAATCTAAATAAGAAGGGGGTAACTCCATATCACCCTCACGAATGTCTATCTCAAGAAAATTAGCTAAGCGGGTTGCATAAATTCCTCCAAAGAAATCTCCGTTATGTCTATTCTGATGCAACCTACGAGCTACAATGGCTCCCATATGATAAGATTGGTCTCCTAACACAGCACTCCTGAGAATGCTGAGATCAGGGGACACACATGTGACATGCTTCATCCTTAGCATTTATGCATCTACCTATGAAGAGAGCAAAATAATGTATAGCAGGGAAAGTGAATGCTCCCTAAAGTGGCTTGTGTTATATCTCTAGATTCCCCCACAGTTATTCTAGCAAGAAAGTCTCTATATTCAGATTTAGGGGGATCCCTGACACTACCCCATGATGGAAGTTTGCAAGCAGAAGTGAAATCCTCTAAGTCCATGGTATAAGATTCGTCATACAGGTCAAACATGACTGAAGGAGAATTACGCGAAGATGAAAACTCAAACCTCCTCACAAATGAACTTGTGAGATCATGATACTGGGGGCATTTGTCAGCTTCAAAGTCCTCAAGACCGGCATTGCGCAAATATGCGCTAAATTCTTCTTTGATTCCCACTTGATTCATAAAATTTTCCGAAGGCCATTCACAGGGCCTCACAGGAGCATCTCTTGGTGGTTCCTCGTCAACATCACGTATTGCAAGCTTGGGACCTTGCTTCCTTGAGGGGCCACCTTGGAACATCCTCCTAAACATATTGCTTCCTCTGAGAAATTTCGGAAAATTTTAGTAACTTCAAATAAAAGTGAACCAACTTCAATAAAATTGATAGCAACAACTCCTACAAGTGCCTAGAGCCTATATAAAGCATTGGAACTACTTGGAACCATATAAATTTGACATGCAAGCTCAAGAACATGGTCACCTATGCAGCACAAATTTGCAATGAATAAAGCACTAGAACAAAAACTAATTGGACCAATGGAGGAGTCACATACCAAGGAACAATCTCCCCAAGCAGTTTCGCGGGAGGTGCTTTGAGCAAGGAGATCGAAAATCACAGCAACGGGGGCTGGAACTCGTGCTTGAGTTGGTTTTTCGTGTTTGTGTGAGGCAGAGGAAGAAGATGGGTGCAGGATAAGTGGAGGAGGGCCACCGTGGGCCCACGAGGCAGGGGGCGCGCCCAGGGGGTAGGGCGCGCCCTCCACCCTCGTGGCCAGGTGGCAGCTCCCCCGCGGTGATTTTTGCACAGTAAATTCTTAAATATTCCCGAAAAAATCATATTAAATTGGCATGGCATTTTGAGGACTTTTATTTTCGGGATATTTTTATATTGCACGGATAAGTCAGGAGACAGACAGAAAAATACTATTTTACTTTATTTCTACTAAATAACAGAAAATATAAAGAGGGTACAGAAGGTTGTGCTTCTAGTTTCATCCATCTCGTGTCATCAAAAAGAATCCACTAACAAGGTTGATCAAGTCTTGTTAACGAGCTCATTCCGATTAACACGGAACCGGAGAAATTTCGAATAGCACTAAGTTACCTCAACGGGGATATGAAAATCCCCAACAATAAGAATATCATACTTTTTCTTGACAGTAGGGAGAGGAAATTCAAAACCTCCAAATATAATCGATGGAATTTTTCCAATAGAGTTGATACTATAAACTTGAGGTTGTTTCCTCGGAAAGTGTACCGTGTGCTCATTGCCATTAACATGAAAAGTGACATTGCCTTTGTTGCAATCAATAACAGCCCCTGCAGTATTAAGGAAAGGTCTTCCAAGAATAATAGACATACTATCATCCTCGGGAATATCAAGAATAACAAAGTCCGTTAAAATAGTAACGTTTGCAACCACAACAGGCACATCCTCACAAATACCGACAGGTATAGCAGTTGATTTATCAGCCATTTGCAAAGATATTTCAGTAGGTGTCAACTTATTCAAGTCAAGTCTACGATATAAAGAGAGAGGCATAACACTAACACCGGCTCCAAGATCACATAAAGCAGTTTTAACATAATTTCTCTTAATGGAGCATGGTATAGTAGGTACTCCGGGATCTCCAAGTTTCTTTGGTATTCCACCCTTAAAAGTATAATTAGCAAGCATGGTGGAAATTTCAGCTTCAGGTATCTTTCTTTTATTAGTAATAATATCCTTCATATACTTAGAATAAGGATTTGTTTTGAGCACATCAGTTAATCGCATACGCAAAAAGATGGGTCTAATCATTTCAGCAAAGCGCTCAAAATCCTCATCATCCTTTTTCTTGGATGGTTTCGGAGGAAAAGGCATGGGTTTCTGAACCCATGGTTCCCTTTCTTTACCATGTTTCCTAGCAACGAAGTCTCTTTTATCATAGCGTTGATTCCTTGATTGTGGGTTATCAAGATCAACAGCAGGTTCAACTTCTACATCATTATCATTACTAGGTTGAGCATTATCATGAACATCATCATTAACATTTTCACTAGGTTCATGTTCATCACCTGATTGTGTTTCAGCATCAGACATGGAAATATCATTTGGATTCTCAGGTGGCTCAGCAATAGGTTCACTAGAAGTTTGCAAAGTCCTATCATTTTTCTTTTTCTTCCTTTTAGAAGAACTAGGTACATCAATATCATTTCTCTGAGAATCTTGCTCGATTCTCTTAGGGTGGCCTTCAGGATACAAAGGTTCCTGAGTCATTCTACCAGTTCTAGTAGCCACTCTAACAGCATAATCATTTTTCTTACTATTCATTTCATCAAGCACTTCTTTTTGAGCTTTAAGTACTTGTTCTACTTGAGTGGTAACCATAGAAGCATGTTTGCTAACAAGTTTAAGTTCACCTCTAATATCAGCCATATAATCACCCAAGCGTTTAATCATATAAGCATCTTGTTTTAATTGTCTACCAAAATAAGCATTAAAGTCATCTTGCTTAAACATAAAGTTATCAAACTCATCCAAGCACTGACTAGCAATTTTAGTAGGAGGGACTTCAGCTTTATCATATCTATAGAGAGAATTTACCTTTACTACCTGTGTCGGGATATCGGGAGGTTCTTCAGTAAATAAGTAATTGAGATCATATACTTCTTCCACAGGCGGTAAATTAAGACCGTGTATTTCTTCAATAGGAGGTAAATTCTTAACATCTTCAGCTTTAATACCTTTTTCTTTCATAGATTTCTTTGCCTCTTGCATATCTTCAGGACTGAGAAATAGAACACCTCTCTTCTTTGGAGTTGGTTTAGGAATAGGCTCAATAATTGGCTCAGAAATTGGCTCAGGAGCTGGCTCGGGAGGTGCCCAATTATTTTCATTTGTCAACATATTGTTCAATATAATTTCAGCTTCATACGGTGTTCTTTCCCTGAAAAGAGAACCAGCACAACTATCCAGGTAATCTCTGGAAGCATCAGTTAGTCCATTATAAAAGATATCAAGTATTTCAGGTTTCTTAAGAGGATGATCAGGCAAAGCATTAAGTAACTTGAGAAGCCTCCCCCAAGCTTGTGGGAGACTCTCTTCTTCAATTTGCACAAAGTTATATATTTCCCTCAAGGCAGCTTGTTTCTTATGAGCAGGGAAATATTTAGCAGAGAAGTAATAAATCATATCCTGGGGACTTTGCACACAACCAGGATCAAGAGAATTAAACCATATCTTAGCATCACCCTTTAATGAGAACGGAAATATTTTGAGTAAATAAAGGTAGCGCGATCTCTCATTATTAGTAAACAGGGCAGCTATATCATTTAACTTAGTAAGATGTGCCACAACAGTTTCAGATTCATAGCCATAGAAAGGATCAGATTCAACCAAAGTAATTATATCTGGATCAACAGAAAAATCATAATAATCCTTATCGGGAACACAAATAGGTGAAGTAGCAAAAGCAGGGTCGGGTCTCATTCTATCTCTAAAAGATTCTTTACTCCATTTAACTAGCAACCTCTTAAGTTCATATCTATCCTGGCAAGCAAAAATAGCTGCAGAAGATTCTGCATCAAAAAGATAACCTTCAGGAATAGAGGCATATTTTCATCATCACTCTCATCATCGTATTTAGGTGCAATAATTTCTCTTTCTCTAGACCTAGCAATTTGCTCATCAAGAAATTCACCAAGGGGCACAGTAGTATCAAGCATAGAAGTGGTTTCATCATAAGTATCATGCATAGCAGAAGTGGCATCATCAATAACATGCGACATATCAGAATTCATAGCAGTAGCAGGTTTAGGTGTCGCAAGCTTACTTATAACAGAAGGAGAATCTAGTGCAAGGCTAGATGGCAGTTCCTTACCTCCTCTCGTAGTTGAGGGCAAAATCTTGGTCTTAGCGTCTTTCAAGTTCTTCATAGTGTCCAGCAGATATAAATCCCAAGTGACTCAAAGAATGGAGCTATGATCCTCGGCAATGGCGCCAGAAAAAGGTCTTGATAACCCACAAGTATAGGGGATCGCAACAGTTTTCGAGGGTAGAGTATTCAACCCAAATTTATTAATTCGACACAAGGGGAGCCAAAGAATATTCTCAAGTATTAGCAGCTGAGTTGTCAATTCAACCACACCTGGAAACTTAGTATCTGCAGCAAAGTGTTTAGTAGCAAAATATAGTGGTGGTAACGGTAACAAAAGTAAAGACAGCAAAAGTAATGTTTTTGGTATTTTGTAGTGATTGTAATAGTAGCAACGGAAAAGTAAATAAGCGAGAACCAGTATATGGAAAACTCGCAGGCACCGGATCAATGATGGATAATTATGCCGGATGTGGTTCATCATGTAACAGTCATAACATAGGGTGACACAGAACTAGCTCCAGTTCATCAATGTAATGTAGGCATGTATTCCGAATATAGTCATACGTGCTTATGGAAAAGAACTTGCATGACATCTTTTGTCCTACCCTCCCATGGCAGCGGGGTCCTATTGGAAACTAAGGGATATTAAGGCCTTCTTTTAATAGAGAACCGGAACAAAGCATTAGCACATAGTGAATACATGAACTCCTCAAACTAAGGCATCACCGGGAGTGGTTCCGATTATTGTCACTTCGGGGTTGCCGGATCATAACACATAGTAGGTGACTATAGACTTGCAAGATAGGATCAAGAACTCACATATATTCACGAAAACATAATAGGTTCAGATCTGAAATCATGGCACTCGGGCCCTAGTGACAAGCATTAAGCATAGCAAAGTCATAGCAACATCAATCTTAGAACATAGTGGATACTAGGGATCAAACCCTAACAAAACTAACTCGATTACATGATAAATCTCATCCAACCCATCACCGTCCAGCAAGCCTACGATGGAATTACTCACGCACGGCGGTGAGCATCATGAAATTGGTGATGGAGGATGGTTGATGATGACGACGGCGACGAATCCCCCTCTTCGGAGCCCCGAACGGACTCCAGATCAGCCCTCCCGAGAGAGATTAGGGCTTGGCGGCGGCTCCGTATCATAAAACGCGATGATTTCTTCTCTCTGATTTTTTTCTCCCCGAAAGCCAATATATGGAGTTAGAGTTGGCGTCGGAGGGCCACCAGGGGGCCCACGAGGTAGGGGGGCGCGCCCAGGGGGGCGCGCCCAGGGGGGCGCGCCCCCCACCCTGGTGGACAGGGTGTGGGCCCCCTGGTCTTCATCTTTGGCAAGGATTTTTTATTAATTATCCTAAGATATTCCGTGGAGTTTCAGGTCGTTCCAAGAACTTTTATTTTCTGCACATAAAACAACACCAAGGCAGTTCTGCTGAAAACAGTGTCAGTCCGGGTTAGTTCCATTCAAATCATACAAGTTAGAGTCCAAAACAAGGGCAAAAGTGTTTGGAAAAGTAGATACGACGGAGACGTATCACTCACTTATATCTTTTGAGTATGGCTTTATACAATGCTTCATGTGCTTCACTTATATCATTTGAAGTTTGGATTGCCTGGTTCTCTTTACTTAGAAAACCGCCATTTGTAGAATGATCTTTTGCTTCACTTATATTTGTTAGAGCGTGGGCATATCTTTTGTAGAAAGAATTAAACTCTCTTGCTTCACTTATATCTATTTAGAGAGATGACAGGAATTGGTCATTCACATGGTTAGTCATAAAATCCTACATAAACTTGTAGATCGCTGAATATGATATGTTTGATTCCTTGCAATAGTTTTGCAATATAAAGATGGTGATATTAGAGTCATGCTAGTGGGTGGCTGTGGATTGTAGAGACACTTGTGTTGAGGTTTGCAAGTCCCGTAGCATGCACATATGGTAACCGTTGTGTGACAAATTTGAAGCATGGGTGTTTCTTTGATTGTTTTCGTTATGAGTGGCAGTCGGGGACGAGCGATGGTATTTTCCTTCCAATCTATCCCCTAGGGGCATGCGTAGTAGTACTTTGCTTTGGGGGCTAATAAACTTTTGCAATAAGTATATGAGTTCTTTATGACTAATGTGAGTCCATGGATTATACACACTTTTACCTTTCCATCATTGCTAGCCTCTTCGGTACTGTGCATTGCCCTTTCTCACCTCGAGAGTTGTGCAAACTTCGTTGGTGCATCCAAACCCTGTGACATGATACGCTCTATCACACATAAGCCTCATTATATCTTCCTCAAAACAGCCACCATACCTACCTATCATGGCATTTCCATAGCCATTCCGAGATATATTGCCATGCAACTTCCATCATCATCATATACATGACTTGAGCATTTATTGTCATATCGCTTTGCATGATCATAAGATAGCTAGCATGATGTTTTCATGGCTTGTCTGTTTTTTGATGTCATTGCTACGCTAGATCATTGCACATCCCGGTACACCGCCGGAAGCATTCATATAGAGTCATATCTTTGTTCCAGTATCGAGTTGTAATATTGAGTTGTAAGTAAATAAAAGTGTGATGATCATCATTATAGAGCATTGCCCCATAAAAAAGAAAAAAGAAAAAAAGGAAAGGCCAAAGAAGCCTAAATAAAAAAGGGGGCCAAAGAAGCCCACCAAAAAAGAAAAAAAAAAGAAAAAAAAGGGCAATGTTACGATCCTTTTTCCACACTTGTGCTTCAAAGTAGCACCATGTTCTTCATATAGATTGTCTCCTATGTTTTCACTTTCATATACTAGTGGGAATTTTCATTATAGAACTTGGCTTGTATATTCCAACGATGGGCTTCCTCAAATGCCCTAGGTCTTCATGAGCAAGCAAGTTGGATGCACACCCACTTAGTTTCTTTTGTTGAGCTTTCATACATTTATAGCTCTTAGCATCCGTTGCATGGCAATCCCTACTCCTCACATTGACATCAGTTGATGGGCATATCCATAGCCCGTTGATTAGCCGCGTCGATGTGAGACTTTCTCCCTTTTTGTCTTCTCCACATAATCTCCCTCATTATATTCTATTCCACCTATAGTGCTATATCCATGGCTTGCGCTCATGTATTGCGTGAGGGTTGAAAAAGCTGAAGCGCATTAAAAAGTATGAACCAATTGCTCGGCTCATCATCGGGGTTGTGCATGATGGGAGAATTTTGTGTGACGAAAATGAAGCATGACCAAACTATATGATTTTGTAGGGATAAGCTTGCTTTGGCCTTGTTGTTTTGAAAAGACATGATTGCTTTATTGGTACGCTCGAAGTATTATTGTTTTTTATGTCAAATGATAGACTATTGCTTTGAATCACTCGTGTCTTAATATTCATGCCATGATTAGACATATGATCAAGATTATGCTAGGTAGCATTCCACATCAAAAATTATCTTTTTTATCATTTACCTACTTGAGGACGAGCAGGAATTAAGCTTGGGGATGTTGATACGTCTCCGTCGTATCTATAATTTTTGATTGTTCCATGCCAATATTCTTCAACTTTCATACATTTTTGGCAACTTTTTATATTATTTTTGGGACTAACATATTGATCCAGTGCCCAGTGCCAGTTCCTGTCTGTTGCATGTTTTATGTTTCGCAGAAAACTAATATCAAACGGAATCCAAACGGGATAACAACGAAAGGAGAATTATTTTGGAATATTTGGGATTTTCCGGAGGAAGAATCAACGCGAAACGGTGTCCGGGGTGGCCACGAGACAGGGGGGCGCCTGGGCGCGCCCTGGACTCTCGTGGGCCACCCGTAAGGCAATTGACGCTCTTCTTTTGCTGCAAGAAAGCTAATTTTACGAGAAAAATATGGGCAAAAGATTCACCCCAATCAGAGTTACGGATCTCCAGATATAAAGGAAACGGTGAAGGGGCAGAAACAGAGAACACAGAAACAGAGAGATAGATCCAATCTCGGAGGGGCTCTCTCCCCTCCCAAGCCATGGGAGCCAAGGACCGGAGGGGAAACCCTTCTCCCATCTAGGGAGGAGGTCAAGGAAGAAGAAGAAGGGGCCCTCTCTCCCCCTTGCTTCCGGTAGCGCCGTAGCGCTGCCGGGGGCCATCATCATCACCGCGATCTTCACCAACACCACCGTCATCTTCACCAACATCTCCATCACCTTCTCCCTTCTATATTCAGCGGTCCACTCTCCCGCATCCCGCTGTACCCTCTACTTGAACATGGTGCTTTATGCTTCATATTATTATCCAATGATGTGTTGCCATCCTATGATGTCTGAATAGATTTCTATTGTCCTACCGGTGATTGATGAATTGCTATGATTGGTTTGAGTTGCATGTTTTATTATTGGTGTTGTCCTATGGTGCCCTCCATGTCGCGCAAGCGTGAGGGATTCCCGCTGTAGGGCGTTGCAATGCGTTCATGAGTCGCTTATAGTGGGTTGCGTGAGTGATTGAAACACAAACCCGAGTAAGTAGATTGTTGCGTATGGGATAAAGAGGACTTGATGCTTTCATGCTATGGTTGAGTTTTACCTTAATGAATCTCTAGTAGTTGCGGATGCTTGCTAGAGTTCCAATCATAAGTGCATATGATCCAAGAAGAGAAAGTATGTTAGCTTATGCCTCTCCCTCAAATAGAATTACAATAGTGATTATCAGTCTAGTAATGTAGTCAATTGCTTGAGGACAATTTCACAACTCCTACCACCACTTTTCCACACTCGCTATATTTACTTTATTGCATCTTTAACTAAACTGCCCCTAGTTTTTATTACGTGTCCTTTATTATCTTGCAAACCTATCCAACAACACCTACAAAGTACTTCTAATTTCATACTTGTTCTAGGTAAAGCGAACGTCAAGCGTGCGTAGAGTTGTGTCGGTATTCAATAGAACTTGAGGGAATATTTATTCTACCTTTAGCTCCTCGTTGGGTTCGACACTCTTACTTATCGAAAACAGTTGCGATCCCCTACACTTGTGGGTTATCATGGAGTCAATCACTTAGTCTATCCGGGGCAGAGCAAACAGATCTTTGGGGCGGGCTTTGTTGAGACTGGTACAATCAATGCACATGTGCCACTTGTTGTTCTTCTTCAGCATGAGGACCGGGTTGGCAAGCCAGTCCGGGTGGAACACTTCCATGATAAATTTGGCTGCTAGGAGTAGGGTGATCTCTTCTCCAACAATCCTTCTCTTCTCTTATGAAAGGCGGCGGAGGGGTTGCTTGACTGGCTTGGCATCCGGCCTCACATGCAGTTTGTGCTCGGCGAAATCCGTCGGGACACCCGGCATGTCTTTGGGGGTCCATGCGAAGATGTCTCGATTCTCATGGAGAAAATCAATGAGCTCGCCTTCCTATTTGCTATCAAGGCCAGTGCTCATGACAGCAAACCTATCCAGGTGCTCCGGGTCCAAGGGGATCCGCTTGGTCTCTTTGGCCGGCTGGAAGGAGGCCCGTGTTTCCGCCTCCTTGGGATCAGTTGGCACGGCTGGCTTCTCGCTGGCCATGGCTACCATCTGGTCAAGGAGCCGCTTTTCTTGAGCGATGACGAGGGACTCAGCCAGCCGGCTGCTGGCGGTGGCACAATCTTGTGATTTCTTGTAATCTCCGGCAATGGTGATGATGCCCTTGGTGCCCGGCATCTTGGCCTTCAGGTACGCATAGTGTGGGATCATCATGAACTTGGCCAGCGCAGGGCGGACCAAGAGCGCGGTGGTAGGGGCTTTCTAGGTCGACCACCTTGAACCAGAGTGGTTCGCGGTGGAAGTGATCCCTATCACCAAAGAGGACATCAATCTTGATCTTGCTGATTGGAGAGCAGGAGAGGTCGGGAACTATGCCATGGAAGACGGTCCAGCTTGGCTGAAGCTACTTGGCCTTGATACCCACCCCTCCATGGTCTGGTGATACAGGATGTTGATGCTGTTGCTGCCATCTATCAGGACTCGGCTGAAAGGGCAGGTCCGCCTCTCCATTGCAAAGGTTGCTTCTAGAACCAGGGCGTATGAACCCGGATTGGGCATCACAGCCGGGTGGTCAGCTTGGCTCCAGGTGATGGGCCTCTCGGACCAATGCATGCGGGTGGGAGCTTCTGAGCTGACAGCGTTGACCTCTCGGTGCTGCTGCCGCCTGCTATGCTTGTTGCCGGCTTCACTTGTGAAGATGACGTAGGCGGCGTGCTCGTTGGGGAACTCGTCTTGGATGGCACCGACAGGTCGACCTGCCGGCTGCTAAGCGGCCGGAGCTGGAGGGCCGGCTGGGGGGAGGCGGGAGGGCCTCGCCCTTGGCGATCCGAGCTAGCCAATTGCACTTTCGTGTGGTGTGGTTGGATGGATTTGCACCGCTATGGAATTTGCACGGGGCGTCGAGGGCCTGCTCGAAGGAGAGGGCGGGCAGCCACGCTCCCTTGCCAGTTCGCTGCCGCTTGCGGGCGGGCTGACCAGTCGGCTACTGATGTTCGACTACTGCTACCTGCCGGCTGTTGGAAGCCGACTGCTGGGCCTTGCGCTTGTTGTCGTTTTGTTGGCACCGGTTGGTATCACCATCCGGCGTTTGAGGGGCCGGAGGGAGTACCTTTTCGGATGCGTCCACTCAGAGTTCTGACTTCACGGAGGAGTCGGCTGTGGCGTACTTGTCCGCTATGATCAGCAGCTTGTCTAGGGTGGCCGGCTCGTCGCAGAGGAGCTTGTGCTTGAGTAGGGTACCTTCTCTGCACTAGGCGGTGAAGTATTCTATGGCTTGCACCTCGTGCACCCCTTCGCAGGAGTTGCGCAGCTCGCCCCAGCGCGTTAAGTAGTCGCAGGTGGACTCCGTCGGGCGTTGGTCGCACATAGAGAGTTGGCAAGGCTTGGACGGCCGCTTGTAGGTGATGGTGAAGTTGTGGATGAAGACTTCGGTGAAATCCAGCTAGCTATTGACGCTATACGGCTTGAGGCTGTTCAGCCATGTTTGGGCCGTGCCCTGGAGCATGGGCGGAACATACTTCACGGCAACGCACCTGTTGCCACTTGCTATGTTGACTGCGGTGGAGTAGTCAACCAGCCAATCCTCCGGATTCACGGAGCTGTTGTACTTGGGAGTGTCTCGTGGGAGCGAGAACCCTTTGGGAAAGGGCTCGTCGCGTATGCGGGGGCCGAAACAAGGCGGGCGACTACATCTTCTTCTTCTATTGCCAAGGATTGAGCAAGTCGGTCGATCCGGTGGTTGGCATCATTCTCTCCGACTCCTTCGTGGTGGCCCAGCCGACCTCCGAGAGTCAGATGCTCAACAGGCTATGGGGAGGCACGTCTCTCCCTACATGGGGGAGGCGGGCGGTCATCGCGCCATTCCACTGCTCTTGGGCAGTCATCTTGGTCGTGCCCGATCATGATGTGCGTGCGCCGACTGTGGCTAGCAGCTGGCTCTGGGTTCCTCCGGCCGTGAGTGCCGACTGTCAGGGACCGAGAGGTCGCGCCGTGCTCACGGCGAGGGGGACGAGTCTCATCTTGCACGCCGGGTTCCACCACGCGGCGGTCGCGTCGAGGAGCTACTGAAGGTGCTCCATCATGCAGCGCTTCTCGTCGCCCTCCAGGTGGTCCAGCTCGTCTGCCGCCGCCTGGGCAGCGCGCGGGTTCTCCATGGGGGTGGCGGAGACTGGGCAGTCGGCTCCCAACATGCTGGCAATGGTGGCGCTAGCATTGTCGGACTGCACCTAGCCGGCTGGGCTCTCCAGCAGCCGGAGTGCCGCCTACAGCACGGTCGATCTCGCGTTGGTAAGTGTCAGTAAAGCACCTCATGGTGGCCAACTGGTTGGCGCTGTCGAGGAGCGAGACGCGGTGTGCCTCCAGCGTCGCGCCATCCGCGCCTTCCTCGACCGGAGTGGCGAGGGATCGTAGGGCCACCCGGATCGGATCCCGGTCCGCTCCGACAGAGGCTCCATCTTGACTAATGACCAGCACCTCTGTGATGGTGCTGGCGTTGGTGATGCTGTCCGCACAGGGTAGGCATCAGCATCTGCCACGTCAGAGTCGATGATCATCTCGACGAGCGGATCGGTGGAGCCGACGGACTCCAAGTCGAAGGCGAGCTCATTGGCGAGGTGAAGCTTGCCGAGGAGGTTGACGAGGCAGCTCTCGGAGCTGGCCGATCCCGCGTCGGGCGCAGGCTCGTCAGCGAGGCGGACTCCGCCGAGGAGATCGGACAGGGAGCTCGCGGCGCAGGTGGCCTCCATGATGCACAACACATCGGCGCAAGTGCCATCCGACGAGCCAGGCTGGCTGCACTCACGGGGAAGGAAACGAGTTCCCGTCCAGAACGTGTCTCCAGCCAACGGTGCACTTAGCCCCATGGTGGGCACCAAATGTCGTGGTATTTCCTCGACATATGCCAAGGGATGGCTTATCATGTGTGGGGACAGGAGTGCATTGCCAGGCTCTAGAAGCGGGAGTAGGCAAGACCTCAAACGATGTCGGGTCTTACCCAGGTTCGGGGATCTCCGTGGAGATAACACCCCTAATTCTGCTCTGCGGGGTCTCCGCATCACTATGATCGAATAGCGTGGCTGCAAGGTTGCTCCTTGAGCTGCTTCGGATAGAGGAGGAAGAAGGCAAGCTAGCTCTACTTCTCCCTAGCTACGTGGGTGTATGGTGGCTAGAATGGTGAACTCTTTGTCGGATTTCGGGTTCCGGCAAACCCTCTAGATTCGAACACTGGGGTGCACGCGGAGATTACGCCCTCTACCTACCTGCACCTCACCGCCTTGCTAGGATCTAAGCTATGAAAGGAACAACACAAGAGACACAGGGTTTATACTAGTTCGGGCCACCATTGTGGTGTAATACCCTACTCTAGTTTGTGGTGTGGTGGATTGCCTCTTGGGCTGATGATGAACAATACAAGGAAGAACAGCCTCACGAGGGTCTGTTCTTGGATGGTGTGATGAACTGCTCGGGGGAGTTCAGTCACTCTTTCTCTGCTGGTTTCTAGATGATGATATCCATCCTCTACCTTGTGGGTGGCTAGTCCTATTTATAGGCAAAGGCCCTGGGCCTCTCCCCAAATATTGAGCGGGAAGGGCGCCAACAATTGGCCATTTTGAAGGGGAACATCTAGTACATTTATCCTGACTAAAGTTGGTCCTCGCCTGCCAAAGGCTCTGGTGGTGACGCCGGCTTGGGCTCCACAATGACTTCCTTCCTGCCGTTGCGACGGTCTTGGTCTTGTTGCACCGAAACAGATGCCTTTGTTTGATGCTCTCGCCTGCGCTTGCCCCCTTTGCACCAAAGAGGAAAGGAGGACACTACGCGGCCTGGTGCCTGCCTGGCGCCCTCGGTCGTCATGGCTTGCGTCATGGGCACCTCGTGAGGTACCTTGATCTCTCCGCCTCCTCGCGAGCCAGCCTGACGAGGCCGTGCCTAAGGAAGCTCTGTGTCGTCCACCCCGCGAGGCTTGGCCCCTCGCGAGGGTCTTGAGATCGTGCTGATGAAGATGGGCCGTGCTGGGCCGCCCCTTGAGCCACGCCGCAGGCCGCAGGCAGGCAAGTCTGGGGACCCCCGTTCCCAGAACACCGACAGTAGCCCCCGGGCCCAAGGCGCGCCCGGACTTGGCTGAGCAGGGAAGCGAAGGGGCAAGTGCGAAGCGCCGCGGGCCCTAACAGCCTGTGGCCTTGGGCGCCGCGTGGCGGTTGATTGGACGTGGGTGGCTCCACTCCCCCATGACGCCTCGGCAATTGCATGAACTGACAAGTCCCTGCATGCAAAGCGGGTCAAGATTACCTGTGATCGTGGAGGCCGGCGGTTGGCCTCCTCTTGCTATAAGTACGGGGCGGTGCCTGCCCTTCCGGTCCATCCCTTCTTGCTTCTCCTTTTTCTTCATGGCTCCGCCAAAGAGGTTCTCGGCCGCGGAGAAAGGAAAGGTCCGCCAGGTGGAGCTTGACCCTCCCCCGCCCAAGCGTGGTCGAGGCCGTCCCCGCAAACACCCTGCGACTCCCACGGTGGCTCCTCGCGGCTGTGGAGGTGATCTCCCGCGTGGTGACGGGCGGCACGCCGCCGCAGGGGGGCATGCTATGGCCGCGCGACCCCCTAGGCCATGATCCCGCTCGGCAGAGGTTCTGCCGGAGTTTGTTGTGTGGTCGGCGGAACTGTCCAGCACCTGGCTCCAACTTCCTCGCTTCCTCCTAGGTGAGCTTCCGGCTGGCGCCCTGGGCGGCCTCTGGCTTCAGGCGGACGGCTGCTGCAGCCGGGCCTCCTGGGCTTCGCTGGAGGTCTCTGCAGCCGGGAGCTTGGCCCTGGCCCGCGGCTAGAAGACGTTTACCCGCGCGCGTGGTCTGAGCCGGAGGTGCACCCTGCACTTCAAGTTCGACGGCGATTCCACCCTATATGTGAGGGTGTTCGGGGAAGATGGTCGCCGTGCTGGGTGCTGCCCTGAGAACGACGACCGCGACCGTGGGTCCAGCCCCAACGACGATGAAGACGACAGCGCGCGCGTGGTCGGCGGCGCTCATGGTTCATTGAGCTTCGACGACTCTTCTTCGGGCAGCGGCTTCTCCAGTGGTGGCCGCGATCAGCCTCTGCGCCGCCGCGCCCTCCTAGAGGGAGGTAGCGGGTCCGCCCGCCGTCGCGCCTCGGTGAAGCGCGAGAGGGAGTCCTCCTGAGTTCCGGAGGCAGTTCGAGTCTCCCGCGTGAGTTGGTGTCGGGCGAGTCGCGCCTGTTTTGTTCTTTTTCCCTTTCCCTGGGCAAAGAGACAGTAGTGTAGGGCCCCGCGAGGGTGTGCTTGGACTATTGCTGTTTAATTATCGTACTGCTTCCGCTATTCTGGTATTGTGCCTTTGTGCCGCACGCCTGCGCGCAGAAATTACTTAGCTCGGGGGGGGGGGGCTGTCGTGACCTTTGCTTCCCGAAGTTGAGGCCTCGTTGAACATTTCACGTCCTGCGAGGGTTAGTCTGGAGAGGTAGTTCCCGGCCTCAGCTGTGGAGGCAATCGACCCAGGTCCTGTGTTCGTGTCGCGGTGCCCGTGGGGCACGGACTGGAGGGGTGCTCCTGTAGTGGACCCGGGTAGGGAAGCCTCGAACGATAAGGGCAGAAAACACTCACGAGGGTGCCCGCGTTGCTCCCTCGTGAGACTTGCGCGAGAGAAATCGGGGCAGGAGAGCGAAAAAGGCAAAGAGTCACAAGCCAAAGACGACAACAACTTCAATAAAACCTCGAATGGGGATGAACAAGCCAACTGCAGAAAGCAAATGAGAAAAGCCGCGTCCGGCACCTAATCTAGTCTTCGACGTCTTCTCACCAGCGCGGAGCTAAGTGCTGCCACTGGGCGTGGGAGGGAGCCCCAGGGCCTGAGGCCGGCGCTCCTAAGACTCCGGGGCGTGTAAAGCCCCAACTCATTATTACGTGAGAGTGTCACAGGCGGCGAGCTTCACAGGCATTGGCCTTCTTCACGGGCTTCGGGCCTTTCTCGGAAAGATAAACCTCACAGGCGTTTGCCTTCTTCACAGGCTCGGGGCCTTTTCCAAAACGCGACAGCTTCACAGGCGTTCGCCTTCTTCACAGGCCCTGGGCCTTTTCCAAAACGCAACATCTTCACAGGCATTCGCCTTCTTCACAGGCTCTGGGCCTTTTTAGGGGTAAAACCTCCGGAGGTGCTGAATGTTCCACGCGTTCTGGACGGGTACCCCCTCCTGAGTCTCCAAGCGCGCGGAGCCGGGCCTGGAAACATGAACAACCTTGAACGGGCCCTCCCACATGGGAGAGAGCTTATGCAGTCCCTCCCTGGAGAGAACCCGCCTGAGCACTAGGTCCCCTACCTCGAGAGTCCTGGGGCGGATGTTGCGGCAATGGTATCGCCGCGGCGCCTGTTGGTATCTTGCCGCTTGGAGCGCGGCTTCCCGACGACGCTCCTCCCCCAGCACGAGGTCCGTCCCCCGCATGGCGTCCTGCTGCGCCTCGTCAAACGCCAGGACCCGTGCGGAACGACGTCTGACCTCGTGAGGGAGGACCACTTCAGCTCCATAGACCAGGAAGAATGGGGTCTCGCCAGTTGGCTTGGTCGCGGTCGTGCGGATGGACCACAACACGGACTGAAGCTCGTCGTACCAACCTCGGCCGCAGGCCTTCAGCTTCTTCTTGAATGTCCTGGTCTTGAGGCCTCTCAGGACCTCCGCGTTGGCCCGCTCGGCCTGACCGTTGCTCCTGGGATGCGCCACGGAAGCGTAGCATATCTGCGTTCCAAGATTAGCACAATATGTTTTAAAGAGGTTACTAGTGAATTGCGAACCGTTGTCGGTGATGATGCGGTTCGGCACCCCGAACCAGCTCACGATGCCCTTGATGAACTTGACCGCAGACCCTGCGGGGATGGTGCGGACGGCTTCCACTTCAGCCCACTTGGTGAACTTATCCACGGCGATGTAGAGGTAGCGATAGCCCACTGGTGCCCGAGGAAATGGGCCCAGGATATCCAGCCCCCAAACTGCGAATGGCCACGAGAGGGGTATAGTTTGCAGACCTCACGCCGGCTGATGGATCTGCTTGGCATGGAATTGGCAGGCCTCGCAAGCCTTCACCAGTTCGACGGCGTCATTGAGCGTAGTGGGCCAATAGAATCCGCTGCGGAACGCCTTGCCAACAAGGGTCCGTGATGATGAATGATGCCCACAGTCTCCACCGTGTATATCCGCCAGCAGTTCCTTCCCTTGCTCCCTGGAGATGCAGTGCAGGGACACATCATTCGGTCGCCTCCGGTAGAGCTCTCCATCCCTCATGTAGTATGTTGTGGCTTGCCGCGCCACACGCTCCGCTTCCTCCTCCTTCTCTGGCAAGGTCCCTTGTGTCAAATAGCTCCAGAGCTCCATGATCCAGCACCCCTCCTGAGGCTCCACCGTCAAGAGGAGACGCGCCCCTGAGGCCGGGCCACAGACCGGGGCTCCCAAGGCTGGCGGCTGGGGGAGCTCCTCCCGAGGCTGCACCGCGCTTGACAGTGATGGCGTGGCCGAGGGCTTGAAGAGCCGCTCCTCGAAGACGCCAGGCTCCTGAGGTAGCCGCCTGGATGCCCGTTTGGCGATGTTGTCGGCCTCCTGATTGGTGCCACGGGGCACATGCTGCAATTCTAGCCCCCAGAACTGCTTCTCCATCCTGCGGACCTCCGCAAGGTAGGCTTCGATGTGCTCATCCCTCGGCTCGTATACTTTGTTGGAGAAGTTGACGAGGAGTTGTGAATCGCCCTTGATGGTAAGGCGCTTCACTCCTAGGGCGGCCGCGGCCTTCAGGCCTGCTATTAGGCCTTCATATTCTGCTATGTTGTTGGAGACCTTTTCTCCATGCTGGAAACAGAGTTGCACGGCGTAGTAGAGCTTGTCTTGAATAGGAGATATAAGCACCGCACCAGCCCCCACGCCGTGCCTGGAGAACACCCCGTTGAAGTACATGACCCAACCATCCGGCGCCTCACTTCCCGGGGAGAGGGATCGATCCTCATCAGCCTTGCGGCCCGGCGCCTCCGTCCACTCTGCCATGAAATCTGCCAAGGCGGCCCCCTTGATGACTCTGGTTGTGCTAAACTCGAGCTGAAACGCTTGCAGTTCAATGTTCCACTCAGCGACTCAGCTGAGTTAGGGCTCCTGAGCACCCTTTCCAAAGGGTAAGCTGAGACAACCTTGATGGGGTGGCCCTGAAAATAATGTCGCAGCTTGCGCGAGGCCACCAATAGCGTGAGGAGGAGTTTCTGAGGCATGGGGTACCACGCCCTTGCATCCCGCAACATCGTGCTAACGAAGTACACAGGGTGTTCAACGAGGTTGGGAATGCTGGTGTCGATGGCACCCTCCGGAGACCATGGCGCCTCCTGAGATAGGGGAGCCTCCAGTGGCTGGTCGCTAGGGGGAGGGGTCTCCGCTGTCCCGAGTGCGTTCCCCTGCGGCGGCTGATCCTTCTTGGTTGTGGTAGTGGTCTCCGTGGGTCTTCCTTGATCATGCTTCGCCTCGACCCGAGCAGCTGCCGCAGCTTTGGTTCGACGCTCCTCCCTAACTGCCACCAGGGCTGCGCTGGCGGAGTAGGGAGTGGCTGCAAGGTAGAGCACCAGGGGTTCCTGAGGGCGCGAGGCCACCATTACCGGAGGGCTGGTTAGGTACCTCTTGAGATCTTGGAACGCCTTGTCGGCCTCTTCAGTCCATTCAAAGGGTCCCTTTTTCCTCATCAGCTGGAAGAAAGGCAGCGCTCGCTCCCCCAACTTGGAGATGAAGCGTCCTAGTGTTGTCACGCGTCCAGTGAGCTTCTGGATTTCTCTGAGGGTCTTTGGCGGGCTCATGTCCTCGACTGCCTTGACCTTTTCTGGGTTAGCTTCGATGCCTCGGTGGGATACGAGGAAGCCCAAGAGCTTGCCTGAGGGGACCCCAAACACACACTTCTCTGGGTTGAGCCGTAGGCTCACAGCGTTGAGGATTGCAAAGGTTTCCTCTAGGTCTTGTATCAAGGTCTTGGCCTCGCGAGACTTCACCACAATATCATCGACGTAAGCCTCAACATTCTTCCCGATCTGCGGGCCCAAGGTGATGTGCATCAACCGCTGAAAGGTCGCCCCTGCGTTGCGCAGCCCGAACGGCATGCATGTGTAGCAGTACACCCCACATGGGGTTAGGAAAGCCGTTTTCTCCACATCTTCTACCGCCATCTTGATCTGGTGATACCCAGAGAAGGCATCCAAGAAGCATAACAGGTCACACTCGGCGGTGGAATCGACGATCTGATCGATGCGGGGGAGCGGAAACGGATCTTGCGGGCAGGCTCTGTTGAGGTTGGTGAAGTCGACACACATACGTTCCTTCCCCCCTTCCTTTGGCACAACGACTGGGTTGGCCAACCAATCCGGGTATCGGACCTCACGAATGACCGCTCCGGCTTCCAACTTGCGGGTCTCTTGGACGATGAAAGCCTGCTTTTCCGTCGACTGCCGCCTTGCCTTCTGCTTCACGGGGCGGACATTGGGGCACACGTTGAGGTGGTGCTCGATTACGCCTCTAGGGATCCCCGCCAGCTGATCGGGCTCCCATGCGAATACCTTCTTGTTCGCGCGCAGGAACTTGACCAGGGCATTCTCCTGCTTGGGCTCGAGGTTGGCGCCTATGGTGAAGACGACGTCAGTGGATCCGTCCTCGTCGACTAGTATCTGCTTAGTTTCTGCCTTGTCTTGGGTGAACAACTGCTTCTTCTTGGCCGGCGCAGCCCCCTTGGGCTCAGGGGCGTCCGAGTCGGCAGGCTGCACCGACGCTGACGCCTTGAAGGCAAGCTTGAGCACTTGCAACGCATCCCCGGTGTCTCCGGACACGGTGAGGACGCCGCTGCTCCCGGGCATTTTCATGAGGTTGTTCGCTGGGTGAGTCACGGCCATGAGTCGGGCCAGCGCTGGGTAGCCGAGGATGGCATTGTATGGGAGGCTGATGGGGGCGATGTCGAAGTCGATTAGCTCCGTGTGGAAGTTGTCGTAGGTGCCGAAGGTTACCGGGAGACGGATCTGCCCCAGGGAGCTGGATGACCCGCCCCCGACGCCCAAGAAGGGCCGGCTGGGCTGAAGCCGCTCCGGTGGTATGCTAAGGAGGCTAAAGGCTTCAATCGAGAGCACGCTGAGGCCCGCGCCGCCGTCGATGAGAGTCCTGGTGACGGCCACCTGGCAGATGGTGGGGGTGCACAGCATCGGGAGCGCGCCCGAGCAGGCCGAGTTGGAGGGGTGGTCCTCCGAGCTCAAGGCCAGATCGGCCTTGGGCACCGACCGACCTGAGGGAGCCCCCTGCCGCGTGGAGGTAGCGCTGACCTGGCGAACGAATGGCTTGACACGGCGGCCTGAAGGTGGCGCCTGCGAGCCGCCCAGGAGGGCCGCGACGACCGGGGGCGCCGGCGCAGCGTGCTGGGTGAGGAAGAGGTTGCGCGGCTCTTCCCAAGAGGCCACGGAAGCCGTCGGCAGGTGGAGCAGCCACATGCGCAGGGCGTCGGTGGGGGTCAGGGGAAGCCAGTTAGCTATGGCCCCGTCGTCTCCTCCTGCTTCGAGGATGGCCTCCTCGTACGCCAGCAGGAAGGCCAGTGGATCAGTTGTGCTGTTGTAGCGCAGCGGCGCCGCTGGCTTGAACTTGTCCGGCCACCGCACCTGTCGCAAGGCTGGGGCCAAGGCTCGGAGCCCCTTGGCCCCCGCGCTAGCGCTGGCGACCGGAGTGGGCGGCGCGCTGAGAGCGGGTCGGCGGAAGGAAAAGCTCCGGCGCACCCCTACCTGGCATGCCAAATGTCAGATTTCGGGTTCCGGCAGACCCTCTAGATTCGAACACTGGGGTGCGCGCGGAGATTATGCCCTCTACCTACCTGCACCTCACCGCCTCGCTAGGATCTAGGCTATGAAAGGAACAACACAAGAGACACAGGGTTTATACTAGTTCGGGCCACCATTGTGGTGTAGTACCCTACTCTAGTTTGTGGTGTGGTGGATTGCCTCTTGGGCTGATGATGAACAATACAAGGAAGAACAGCCTCGCGAGGGTCTGTTCTTGGCTGTTGCGATGAACTGCTCGGGGGAGTTTAGTCGCTCTTTCTCCGTTGGTTTCTAGATGATGATCTCCATCCTCTACCTTGTGGGTGGCTAGTCCTATTTATAGGCAAAGGCCCTGGGCCTCTCCCCAAATATTGAGCGGGAACGGCGCCAACAATTGGCCATTTTGAAGGGGAACATCTAGTACACTTATCCTGACTAAAGTTGGTCCTCGCCCGCCAAAGGCTCTGGTGGTGACGCCGGCTTACGATCCACAATGACTTCCTTCCTGCCGTTGCGACGGTCTTGGTCTTGTTGCACAGAAATGGATGCCTTTGCTTGATGCTCTCCCCTGCGCTTGCCCCTTTGCACCAAAGAGGAAAGGAGGACACTGCGCGGGCTGGCGCCCGCCTGGCGCCCTCGGTCGTCATGGCTTGCGTCATGGGCACCTCGTGAGGTACCTCGCCTTGATCTCTCCGCCTCCTCGCGAGCCAGCCTGACGAGGCCGTGCCTGAGGAAGCTCCCTGTCATCCACCCCGCGAGGCTTGGCCCCTCGCGAGGGTGTTGAGCTCGTGTTGATGAAGATGGGCCGTGCTGGGCCGCCCCTTGAGCCACGCCGCAGGCCGCAGGCAGGCCAGTCTGGGGACCCCCGTTCCCAGAACGCCGACACTCTTTGCATGGGTGAGCCTGGGGGGGTTATATAGGCCTACCCCCAGGGATACAATGGTAATCCGGCTAGTTGTAGAACCCGGCCGTCAATGTCTCTAGGCTCCGGCTTCTCCGCTGATAGTTGGGGCCTGCCGCCTGGTGGGCCCCACCAACTGCCATGAACTCGGCTGACAGGTAGGACCAGCCACCTACGGGCTAGGAGGACCATGCCGCACTGTAGCATCGCCTATGATGACGATAGCTTAGTCGGGGGGCTTATGGCTACAGTGCCGCCGCCTGGCGGGCGATCACTATAGCCACACCCCGTACTTCTGGTTAATGGTGCACATACTCCAAGGGAAGGGACGGACGCCTGCTAGGAGTCGGCCTCCCCTTGTGGTCACCTGCTCCGGCCTTGCCGCCTTCTGGTGATACACGGACAGGTGGGGCCCACCGTCTGCGGGCCACACCGACCGCTCGTCGTGGGAGCATGGCCTTTTCTGACGTAGGCGACGTCATGGGTCGCGTGGCTACAGTGTCGTGTCAGGCGAGGGGTGTCCGCTTGGTACGCCCGCACTGTGGCCACGCTCTATCTTGGATTCGGGGGTGGCTAGTTGCATTGTTGCCGCACCCTGTCTTGTCGTAGTAGGTGGGTGCAAACTTTGAGGGGGCGAGGGGCCGCCTAGTAGGAGTCGGCCCATGCCCTCGCCGCCTTTTGGGGGTCCGCCACCTTCTAGGAGGTGGCTTGTTGGTACCAGTCGGCCCCGTGGGCCGGCCTTGTGACTAGTCGGGCTGAGAGGTTTGGACAGCTCCGATGTCTTAAAAACTGTTGAGGTGTGGATGAGGCTACCCAGGGTCTATCCCCTCGTCACCAAGTGACACCTAACCAATCTAGGAGACACCACTCTCCAAAAGGTAATAGATGGTGTGTTGATGATGAACTTGTTGCTCTTGTGCTTTAAATGATAGTCTCCCCAACACTCAACTCTCTCTCACAGATTTGGCTATGGTGGAAAGATGATTTGAGTGGAAAGCAACTTGGGGAAGGCTAGAGAGCAAGATTCTTATGGTTGGATTGGAATGTCTTGGTCTCAACACATGTGTAGGTGGTTCTCTCTCAGAAAATGATTAGTGTAAGTGTAGGCACGTTCTGATGGCTCTCTCTCTAATGGAGAAGGGGGTGGAGGGGTATATATAGCTTCCACACAAAACCTAACCGTTACACACAAATTCCCAAACTTAGTGGGACCGAATGGTTAAACTCGGTCATACCGACTTGGTTCAAAATGTGAATGTTAGGCATTTCGGTGGGACCGACAACATCAACTCGGTGAGACTGATGCGTTAGGTTTAGGGCAAAACCTCATCTTGGTGAGATCGATCACATGAACTCGGTGAGACCGGTTTCAGTAATAAGCAAACAGAGACTTGGTCAGGAAAACTCGATGGAACCGATCGCTCATCTCGGTTAGACCGAAACGTTACGAAAAGGAAACAGAGAGTTTGCAATGCCAACTCGGTGAGACTGATCGCTCACTTCGGTTAGACCGAAACGTTACGAAGGGAAACAGAGAGTTTGCATTCCCATCTTGGTGAGACCGAGATCCCTATCGGTAAGACTGAACTGATTAGGGTTTGTGGATATGGCTATGTCAAGTGAACTCAGTGGCGCCGGATAGATCAAATCGGTGGGGTCGAGTTTACCTTTAGGTTTAGGACATATGTGGAAATAAGAAAGTGGTTGAGGGAGTTTGGAGCATATCACTAATCATTTTGAGCAAGTAAGCCATTAAGCAACACCTCCTCCCCTTTTAATAGTATTGGCTTTCCCATAGACTCGATGTGATCTTGGATCACTAAAATGAAAATGGTAGAGTCTTGAGTTTTTGCCAATATGTGTCCTTAGTATTTTGAGGGTCCACATCTCTAGTCCATGCCATACCAATCATTGAACTTTCTGAAGCATTGATCTTGAAAGAGTATTAGTTCAATGAGCTATATGTTGTTATGAATTACCAAAACCACCCGAGGATTAGTTGCACTTTCAATCTCCCCCTTATTGGTAATTGATGACAACATATAGATCAAAGCTTCGACAAATGGTAATATAAATGAAGTACATCATCGCTTTGAATGCAAATGCACAATCAAAGCTCCCCCTAAATTTGTGCATTATTTAAATTTGCTTTTGAATGCAAATGCACAACCAATTAGGATTATGGGTCACTCTTCCATGTCACATACATCTTGGTGGAGCGCTCAAAATGATAGAATATGGAATATGCACTCATCACCAAAATATGATATGAATTATCATACATAAGATAAGAATATGACCATCCAAGCACAAGCATTAAAGTACATATATATATCCTGTTGACAACGGTGGAGGAGATCCCGTTGACGGTGTCAGAGACCAGCGGCGGGAGAACACTGGCGACGAAGGCGACGATCCGGAGACCTAGGGTCGGCAGAGCTGGACAGCGCGGGCAAAGGGTTTTCAGAGAAATTTCCAAAAATTTAACCAGTGAGTATATATATCCATAACTTGTCGGTGTGACCGAGTGGAACAACTCGGTGGCACCGAGATGTAGAATCGCAAGCGGTTACTGCAACTCGGTGAGACCGAAGTGTTCAAATCGGTTGCACTGAGATTGAAACTTAGATCAACTTAATGAACTCGGTGTGACCGAAAGGAATGAATCGGTCAGACCGAAATGCATCAAGAGGTTTTGGAATTTTAAGTCTATGACGAATCGGTGGCTCCGAGTGCTCGTCACCCAGAGGGTTCGAATCTGACATAGATCAAACTTTGTGATGTAGCATGTGAGTTTGAGACGAGAAAAGCATAGATAGCTAGAGGCAGTGCTTAGGCATTCTTGTCCATCCATTTGGCAAAAGAAAAGATCAAACGATCAAAACAACAAATGGATGTCCTCGAATGGAGAAAATTATGCAACCAACATGCTCACACAATAAGATAGCAAATGAAATATGTGGCAAACATGCACAAACACTCTAGCATCTATCAAACAATTGGCGATGACTAGGTCATTTACATATGAGTATATTGACTTAGGAGTCAAATGAGAACATTTGATCATAGGTCATACTCATCGTTTAAGCACAAGTGGGGTTGCCACTTTTACATAAAACATTGTTGTGTTCACACCATTAGAGTTGCTTTAGCTCAATTCTTAGAGTAAAGCTCCCCCTAGATGTGATATCCCCTTTTAGAGGGGTGAACTAACCTTGGGTTTTGTCGATGATGACTTCATGTAGATTTTGAAGATGTGGATGCTCAAAGTTGATGTAGATCATTTGGAGCAATCCATTGGAATGAGTTGCACTTTCAATACCTACACGGGTTAGTCCCGCAAGGAACAAACAAGGATATCCTTAGACATAAAGTGAAGTACACACATGACGATGTCCATGAAAGCATTAGGTTACCTTGTCCCTTGACTTACTATAAAGAGGGTTTGTGACTCCTTGAACTAGTGCAAGATGTGGAAGTTGATTGCACTTGTTCTTGCCAATATGAATATGAGTGAAGTATGTTGGCGGAGTCACGCTCAAGAACTCTCTAGTTCTTGTTCTTCGGGATCCACATCATCTTGATTCCTTGGGGTTGTAGATGTACTTGATGAAGTAGAACTTGAGGTGGACTTGGGAACCCACTTGACCAAGGCCTTTGGAGCATCTTCAAATGCATCAATCTCCTCTTGAAGCTTGTCCTTGCCTTTTAGCTTGTTATCTTGTGGTGGAACATCATCTTGAGCTTGTGTCCCCTTGAAGGAAGTAGGATCATACTTCTCTTGTTGCGGAACAAACTTCGTCTTGGGGTATTGATCTTCTTCCCACTCAACTCCATTGGCATTGAACTTACATTCAAAACCAACACCTTGATTCTTCCGGTGCCTTCCTTCCTTGTGTACAATTTCCTAAAATTGCTTACTTCCGGCAAGGCTCTTGTAAATACCTTTCTCTATAATTCCCTTCAATAAGCTATTTTCTTGCTCAAGTATAACTTGGCTAAGAGAATCATTAGTGGAATCAAGGGAACTAGAAGCAACAATGTTGGATTTAGCATGATTATTGTTACTACTAGAAGAAGAATCTTTCTTACTCTTGTTGCTAGATTTTACTTGTGGCATGTAAGTAGACAAGAGTAAACGCTTGGCAATGTAAGAAGAACTTTTCTTCTGAAGATCATCATTGATGGCCTTTAAGAACCCATGCTCTTGCTCTAGGTTGAGCTTCTCGAAGCGTAGCTTCTCATGAGTTTTCAAAAAGTTCTCGATGATCTTATGAAGTAGTTTCATGAGCTAACTTAAGAGTGTTTAGTTCTTTAGTTAGACGCTCAATATCCTTCTTATTATTGTCATTCGTTTCATCTTGATTAGCATGATTAATAGCAATTTCATCATAGTTTTCATCACTAGCATTGTCAACAAGTAAATCATCATCACCTAGCAAGTCATCTTCATCACTATAGAAATCAAAATACTCGGGGTGAGATACCTTGGGGCCTTTAGCCATGAAGCATCTTCCAATCCCTTCATTTGGTGAATCGAATATGTCATAGGAGTTGGTTGACACAAGTGCAAGACCGGCAAAACCTTCATCTTGAGTATATTCGGAGTCAGAGTGATAACTTCTCTCGGAGTGGTGGTCGGAGTCAGAACCGGATACCCATTCACCAACATGAGCTTGATGTCTTCGTTTGTGTAGCTTTTTGATGACTTGTCCTTCCAATCCGAATCCTTGTTTATGTGAGAGGTTCTTCGTTCATGACAATCATCTCTATTCCTTCTCTCTCTTGGAGGTGATTCTTCTCTTCTACTTCTTCTTTTAGGTGAGTCTTCTATTATTTTGTAGGGAGTCGTACACTCACTAGAGTAGTGTTCGGGTCTTCCACAATTGTAGCAATTTTGCTCACGACTAGAAGATCTTTTGTCATGGCAGGATCTTGACTTGGAGCTTCTTTCTTTGCTTCAACTCTTGTAGAATTTGTTTAAGTCCTTCACCATTAAGCTCAATTCCTCATTGAAGACTTGTTTTTCACTCGATGTTGCAGGAGCATCACATGAGGCTTTATATGCACCACTAGACTTGTTGTGAAGCTCTTATTTACCCTTGAGTGATATCTCATGAGCAACAATTCTTCCAATGACTTCCGTTGGCTTGATATCTTTGTAGTTGGGCATCATTTGGATCAATGTGCACACGGTATCATATTTTCCATCCAAGGCTCTTAGGATCTTCTTGATGATGAATCTGTCAGTCATCTCTTCACTTCCTAAGTTGGCAATCTCATTTGTGATGAGAGCAAGCCTAGAGTACATTTCAGCGACACCTTCATCATCCTTCATTTTGAACTTTTCAAGTTGACTTCGAAGCACATCCAACTTGGATTCCTTGACGGACTCGGTACCTTCATGCATATCAATCAAAGTATCCCAAATTTTCTTTGCATTCTCAAGACAGTTGATTTTGTTGAATTTCGGGGCACAATCCATTGAAGAGGATATCACAAGCTTGAGCATTGTATTGCAGCATCTTCAACTCTTTCGCAGTTGCTTCATGATTTGGTTCTCTCCCATCGAAGAATTCACCTTGCAAACCAATGCACACAATAGCCCAAACGGCAGGGTTATGTCCAAGAATATGCATTTTCATCTTATGCTTCCAACTAGCAAAATTAGTATCATCAAAGTAAGGACCTCTACGATGGTAATTTCCCTCGCTAGATGCCATACTCTCCTAGGTTGTGAAACCAAGGCTATGATCACCAAAGCTATGGAAATCAAGGCAAATGGAGACCAAAGCTCTGATACCAAAAGTGTATAGTTCATAGGCTTTGAGAGAGAGAGTGCTTGATTCTTTTGCCTCTTTTGACTACTCCATTTGCTTTGCTTGTTTGGTTGAATCAATATTTTGTATTGCAACATCTTCAATTCTTCTGCGGTAGCTTCACGATTTGGTTCTCTCCCATCGAAGAATTCACCTTGCAAACCAATACACACAATAGCCCAAACGGCGGGGTTATGTCTAAGAATATGCATTTTCATCTTATGTTTCCAACTAGCAAAATTCGTACCATCAAAGTAAGGACCTCTACGGTGGTAATTTCCCTCGCTAGCCGCCATACTCTCTTAGGTTGTGAAACCAAGGCTATGATCACCAAAGCTATGGAAATCAAGGTAAATGGAGAACAAAGCTCTGATACCACTTGTAGGATCGGAAGTACGTCTAGAGGGGGTGATTAGACTACTTGACCAAATAAAAACTTAGCCTTTTCCCAATTTTAATTATTCGCATATTTTAGCAACTTAACACAAGTCAAGCAATCACAAGACAATTCAAGCAAGCATGTAAAGAGTATATGAGCAGCGGAAAGTAAAGCATGCAACTTGCGGGAAAGTAAATGTGAGGAGTTTGGAGGGAGCAAATGCAATGTTGACACGGAGATTTTTGGCGTCGTTTTGATAGGTGGTGCTATCATACATCCACGTTGATGGAGACTTCAACCCATGAAGGATAATGGTTGTGCGAGTCCACAGAGGGCTCCACCCATGAACGGTCCATGAAGAAGCAACCTTGTCTATCCCACCATGGCCATCGCCCACGAAGGACTTGTCTCACTTGGGTAGATTTCCACGAAGGAAAGAAGTCCAAATACCCCCTGAACTGTCAGATTTCGAACACATCACCCCCCGAACCACAAAACTAGACTCTTAATCCCCTGGACTGTCAGTTACCAAATAAATCACCCCTGAGGCCGTTTTGGTGGGTTTGCCCACCCGGTTTTGCCTACATGGAGGTTGTTTTGCCAGGTAGATTGACTGAGGCGCCTCTTTTGCGCGGGAATCAGCTTTGGGCGTTTCTGTTTCGCGCGGGAGAAGAATAAATCCCCCCTCCCCTTCTAGGGTTCATCTCCAGTCCCCATTCCCCCTCTTATCTCCTCTATTCAGCATCCTCCGTGGCGAGCTCGAGCTCGTCCCGCGGTTCATCCTCCTCTAGGAACCGCCGTAGTTTAGGGCTGCCAATCCCCTACAGAGAGCACCCGATGGCCTACGAGCCACCGATTAATTGCGAGTGTGGATTCAAGATGCCAAGATGGATTTCATGGAGTGATGACAATCTTGGAAGAAGATATCACAAGTGCAGGTTTCAGAAGGTATTTTTTGTTGCATTGTTCTTATTCCATTTGATTAGCACTGTTTTGGTTGCTCATTTTGGATCCTTTTGCTGAAATTGCACAAGATTGGAGGCACTGATGGCTGTGAGGTGTACTGCTAGTTCGATGATCCGACAACACCATTTGTCGGACGACTTATTGTGGACCTGTGCAATGCTGTATGGGAGAAGAGCGAGGAGAACATGAGGCTGATGGAAGATCTAGGGAAAGAGAGGTTTGAGAAGACGGAGAAGCAAAAACTTTAGGAGAAGATTGACATCCAAGCTGCTGAAATCAAGACACTGAAGTTGAAGATTCAGTCTGATGCAGGGTTTTTTAGAAAGATTTTATGGCTTTTTCCTGTTGCACTTGCAATGGTTTTGTTCTATTGCATTTTCTCTGTGTCAGGGCAGTGAAAGATTGCATTGTATCTATGCAGTACTGTTGCTATCTATGAACCTTTGGGGCTGTTGTGCTAAGTGTCAACTTTGTCTGAAATGAGTACTAGTATCTTCAGTTTGACTGAATTTTGTCTACATCAGTTTGTCTGAATTTAGTCTGTTAAAACAGAGCAAGTTTGACTGAATTTTGTCTACAACATTTTGTGTAAAACTAAAAGAGGCAAGTGTAGATGACCACTTGTACAAATTTTCAACATGATCACTGTTAAAACAAAGCAAGACACTGAAGTGCAAAAATGAATACACTTGCACAGAATTGAAATTGTAGTAACCCAGCACAGGAAATGAATAACACTTGCACACAAAAATGTGCACCAGAATTTAAAATTGTAGCCTATTGTTCTTCCATTCAAATAGCTCTAGAATAAAGTTTAACATCACCAAAAGCACATAATGCAGCAGTTTTGCATGTCATTCATCATCCACCATCACTAAGTTTTACATGACCAAAAGCACATCACTTAAGATGATGTTTTACATCAACAAAAGCCCAAGCTTATCACTGATGCTACACTTCACCAATCATGCATAGGTAAACTATCCCCTCCTTCCTGTTAGAAGCCACTCGAACCTCCCATCACCATAAGCTAGAATTTGTGAGATGCTTGGCTGAGAGTTTGAATCCCTGGGAGCCATAAATTGTCTTGGTGTTGTCCTTTGAGGTCCAGGTGCCCTTGCAGGTGCTGGAGCCCTTGGAGGTGCTGGAGCTGCTGGTGCCCTGGGAGCTGGCTGTGAACTCTGTGTTGGCCGGGATGTGGCTGGTTGTGAACTTGTTGTTGGCTGAGAGGATGTCCCTGCTTGCTGAGATGTTTTCCTGCCTTTGTTGCTTGCTTTCCTTGTTGTTTTTGCTGCCTAGTTCTACATAGCAACAACGGTGCATTAGTACAAGAGCAACAACAGTGAATATGTCCATTGTGCAACATGACAAGATGGAAAGGTATCTAGGATTATAAAATTGGAAAGGATACTAGCATTACGACAAGACCGTCGAGGCCATTCGACAATGGCTCCGACACTTTGATGATTATAAAATTGGTAAGGTTACTAGCATCACGACAAGACCGTCGAGGCCATTCGACAATGGCTCCAACACTTTGATGATTATAAAATTGGAAAGGGTACTAGCATCACGACAAGACCGTTGAGGCCATTCGACAATGGCTCCGACACTTTGAGATTATAAAATTGGAAAGGGTACTAGCATCACGACAAGACCGTCGAGGCCATTCAACAATGGCTCCGACACTTTGATGATTATAAAATTGGAAAGGGTACTAGTATCACAACAAGACCGTCGAGACCATTCGACAATGGTTCTGTCACTTTTATGATTATAAAATTGGAAGGGTAGTACATAGAAAGTACCTGAGGAGTGCCTGCAGCTTGTGTCCTTGCTCTGCTTCTCTTTGTTTCCTTTACATAGCTGCTATCCTGGTTTTTTTCTGAATGCTTCCTCTTATTGTGTTGTGTACTACCACATACTCAACATGTCATCTTAACTCCTTTCCTTGAAATTTTGTTGCTTTTGGGCTTCTCTTGCTCCTCTCTAGTTCTTTTTGTCTTCTTCCTCCCAGGCTTGTTATTAACCCTAACAGGAGGGTCTGGTCTAGGTTTTGTAGATACAGGCCAATTCTCTTTGCCCTCTACTGGTTGTAGCACATGGTCATAAATCTGGTTGTATGTGTTGATGAAGTAACAAGGTGCAATGAAGTCATCAAGGCATAAACAACATGTGTATACTACACTGATTGCATGACAACAGGGCAACCCAGAGAGCTCCCAATATCTACAAGAGCAAGTCCACTTCTCTAGGTCAACTGTGAACCTTCTATACTCACCTTCCTGCACTTCAAATCCTTCTTTGCCATTCCATAGCACATTGCATCTTCCTGATCTCTTTATGTTAATCTGCAACTTTTTGAAAATATTAGGGCATATTTTTTCACTCCACTTCTCAGGCTTTGCTCTGTTTTCTTGAATTCTAGCCATGACCTTCTTCCTTATGATCTCGTGACTAGTAATCACAGGATAAAACCTTGCTCTCATGATGGAGTTGTTAAAGGACTCACACATATTGTTTTCACAGAATCACAATATGAGCCAAGTTTGAAAAAAGCTCTGCTCCAGTGTTCAGGATTGGTTTTCATAATATCTTATGCCCTTCTGCTGTTTTTTGAGCTAGCTTGGCTCTATGATAGTTGAATCATGTTCTATCAGAGGCTTTTGCACATGCCGAGAAAATTTTCTGATATATCTTCTCCCTATGCTGCTTTCTCCAGTTTGCATAGATGTGCCTGGCACACATTCTATGCTCAGCTTGTGGACATATTTCATTTACTGATCTGATGAGGCCCTTCTGCTGGTTAGAGATGAAAACCCATCCATCACCATGATTATTTATCTGAATGTCCATTTGAAGAAGTGATGGAAACCAGTACCAACTGTCATAACTCTCAACTTCAACAATAGCCCATGCAATTGGGTACATCTGGTTGTTGGCATCTCTACCAATGGCTGAAAGAATTTGTCCATGCACTGCCCCCTTCAGAAAACAACCATCTAACCCAACAACTCTTCTGCATCCAGCCATAAAACCTGTCTTGCAGCCATCTAGACAGACATACATCCTCTCAAAGACATTCCTGTCATGTACTTCAGGGTCTAATGTGACTACAACAGTACTTCCAGGATTGCTCCTAAGTAACTCAAGGTGGTAGTAAAATACTCTGGAATACTCACCATTAGTTGAATCTATGAGCTTCTCCATGACAAGCTTCTTTGCCCTCTTGCATTTGGATATGTTCACATCTGCTAGCAAATCTTCTAGTACAGCTTCTTGCATTTTCTCCACCCTCCATGTTGGGTTGTCTCTGATTTGTCTGAAATATTTCCTAGCAATTACAGTACTGGTCACCAGCTTATTGTCTCTCCTAGGCACACAAGTGTGGACATTGTTGTACCTGTGAACTATCAACCAGTCAGATTTGCTATTTATTGACCCATATATGCTCCACTTGCAACCAGTCCAACTACACTTGGCACTCACTCTCTTCTTCTCATCTTTGGGAAATATCAAATGATGGAAATTCTTCAGACGATATTTAACTAGTGCATTTTTGAATTGCCTGCTATCTGTAAAAGCCATGCCAACCTCAAACTGGGGTGCTTCTAAAGTGTCATCATACACCTTATGGTTGGTCTTTCTCCTTCTGACATCATTGACCTCTCCATCACTAGCCTCATCATAAGAAAGATCATCATCACTTTCAAAATATGGAGTGTCATCTGCATCATCATCTAGCTTACATGTTTCTGGTACAATGAACTCATCAGGAACATTGCACACTCTTGCTTCTTCCTCTCCTAACATCTTCTTTCTCTTTTTCAACTTGAATTCTTTAGCATACCTTATGTAGTCATTAATTTCTTCATCTTCAACAGAACTATTGCTCTCTGCAGGAGGCACAACATAGTCACTATCACTGTCACTATCTGAGTCACCTGAAATCTGCACCTCCTCAGTTGCAACACCTTTTCCTCTCTCAAACACTGAACTTGCAGTCCTGAACACAGGCAATTTGGTCCTGCATTGATCCACTTCTGCATTTCTTTCACTTGCTTCAGGACTTTTTCAACAAGAATGGTAGCATATATGTCAATCACACCACCATCATTCACATGCTTTGCCATCATCTCCACTGATTGTTGATCATCCAGTACAAGCAAAGCATTTTCCATATCATCACCTGGATATTTCCACTGCAACTTAGTGTTTTTTAGAGCTAAAACAGAGCAGGATACATGATCCGCAAGCTTCTTTAGTTCAGATAGTGACAGCATTGGATGCTCAATTGTGGACAACCCTGTTTTCCCTCCCAAATAAACCCAATCCTTTCCATCATGCTCAAAATCTCCACTGAAGTGGAATCTGACACAAAGATAGTCTAGTGGATCCATTTCCTAAACAAAAATGAGACAATAAACAACCCTAAGTAATTGAGTGGATAATAAACAGGTACTGCACACCATGTAACCCTACATCAATTAAAGAGCATATGCACATCAATTTCATCATACATACTGAACTTTTCTCCAAAAAATTGTCTTTTTTCTTCAGAACAAGAAAACCCTAAATCATTTAAATAGGCACATCGATTTCACATACAGAAGTCATAAACCAGCACCCTCTAGCAACTTCTTCCACCATGCTGTCAAAATCGAAATTTCCTCAAAATCATGAACTAAACCCTAGCCCCCAAATCAAATCCCCTGAAAACCCCTAACTGACAGGCCTAATGCGAACAAAAAGGCAAGATTTGTAGGGCAATGTTGGGGCACACCGACCTGATCGTTGCCGCTGGTCCCGTTGTTCAGAACATGCCAACGATCGTCGCCCGCACCATCGTGGTCGCCCAAATCACCGTCGTGTCGTCAGAGCGAGAAGACAGGGGAGCGGGAGGTGAAAAGGTGAATGGAGCGGTCGAGGCAAGGCGAGGGGGTCGATTAGATCGTCTTTTCCAACTATTGCCAATGTGGCAACCCCCTCAATTAAAGTGCTCAACTGCCCGAGCCACATAGGCAAAACCGGGTGGACAAACCCACCAAAACGGCCTCAGGGGTGATTTGTCTGGTAATTGATAGTCCGAGGGATTAAGAGTCCGGTTTTGCGGTTCGGGGGGTGATGTGTTCGAAATCTGATAGTTCAGGGGGGTATTTGGACTTCTTTCTTTCATAGAGGTAGGCGATCTCCTTGCCCTTACAAACTCCTTGGTTCAACTCCACACTCTTGATGGAGGCTCCCAAGTGACACCTAACCAATCTAGGAGACACCACTCTCCAAAAGGTAATAGATGGTGTGTCGATGACGAACTCCTTGCTCTTGTGCTTCAAATGATAGTATCCCCAACACACAACTCTCTCTCACAGATTTGGCTATGGTGGAAAGATGATTTGAGTGGAAAGCAACTTGGGGAAGGCTAGAGATCAAGATTCTTGTGGTTGGAATGGAATGTCTTGGTCTCAACACATGAGTAGGTGGTTTTCTCTCAGAAAATGAATGGTGGAAGTGTAGGCACATTCTGATAGCTTTCTCCACGAATGAAGAATGGGTGGAGGGGTACCACACAAAATCTAACTGTTACACACAGATTCCCAAACTCGGTGAGACTGAATGGTGAAACTCGGTCAGACCGATTCAGGTCAAAATATGAACGTTAGGCTTTTTGGTGGGACCAGTACGATCAACTCGGTGGGACCGATGTGCTAGGGTTAGGGCATAACGTAATCTCGGTGTGACCGATCACATGAACTCGGTGGGACCGATTTTAGTAATAGGCACATAGAGAGTTGGTCAGGCAAACTTGGTGGGACCAATTCGCTCATTTTGGTGGGACCAAAATGTTACGAAAAGGAAACAGGAAGTTTGCATTGCGAACTCGGCGGGACCGATTCGCTCATTTCGGTGGGACAGAAACGTTACGAAAAGGAAACAGGGAGTTTCCAATCCCATCTTGGTGAGACCGAGATCCCTGTCAGTGAAACCGAAGTGACTAGGGTTTGTGGCAATGGCTATGTCAAATGAACTCGGTGGCATCGGATATATCAAATTGGTGGGGCCGAGTTTGACTTTTAGGTTTAGGACATATGTGGAAATGAGAAAGTGGCTGAGGGTTTTCTAGCATATCACTAAGAATTTTGAGCAAGTAAGCCATTAAGCAACACCTCATCCCCTTTTAATAGTATTGGCTTTCCTATTGACTCATTGTGATCTTGGATCACTAAAATGAAAATATGGAGTCTTGAGCTTGTTGCCAATATGTGTCCTTAGCATTTTGAGAGTTCCACGTCTCTAGTCCATGCCATGCCAATCAATGAACTTTCTAAAATGATCATCTTGAAAGAGCATTAGTTCAATGAGCTATATGTTACCAAAACCACCCAGGGATTAGTTGCACTTTCATCCCTGGCAACGATGCCAGAAAAAGATCTTTGAAAGTGCATTATATCGACTAGAGGGGGGTGAATAGGCAATTTTTATGAATTCTTCACTGAGGAATTTGCTGGTGAGGAAATTCCTAAATGAAGAACTACTAGCAGCGGAATAAGTACTCAAACGTAAACATAAGAGAACACAAGCATGGTCATCATAATGGAACGAAGACAAGCACAGAGTACAGAAAGCGTAAACACAGGATAACACAGAAAGAAGACGGATAGACTGAAAAAATTGAACCGAGGAAATTGAGAAAGTCTTCAGTCAAAGTCTTCAAACAGATATGAACAAGCACACAACAACAGAAATGAGGAAATGAAAGAGTTGAGGAAATAGAACCAGTAGTCTCGGTGAAGACAATGATTTGGTAGACCATTTCCAACTGCTATCTCAGTTGTACATCTGGTTGGGGCGGCTGAGTAGTTAAACTCGAGGACACATAGTCCTGGACACACAGTCCTCACCGTATTCTCCTTGAGCTAAGGTCACACAAACCTCGCCCAATCACTGGTGGTAAGTCTTCAGGTGACTTTCGGACCTTCACAAACTTGGTCACTCGGTGATCCACAATTCCTCTTGGATGCTCTAGACCTTGACGCCTAACCGTCTGGAAGAAGCACGGTCTTCAAAGGTAACAAGCATCGGATCCACGCAGGATCAATCTCTTCAGTGATGCTCAATCACTTTGGGTTTGTAGGTGTTGGGTTTGGGTTTTCCTCACTTGATGATTTTTGCTCGAAGTCCTCGGAGGATGGGATGCTCTCAAATGACAAGTGTCAGTTTCTCTCAGAGCAGCCAACCAGCTAGTGGTTGTAGGGGGGCTATTTATAGCCTAGGGAGCAGCCCGACATGATAAGACATAAATGCCCTTGTCCGATATGACCGTTAGGTGGGTAGATATTTTGGGACAGCTGGCGCATAGCACAACAACAGTCGAAATATTTGACTCTCAAATTCTTTAGGGCTATCATGTTCCTCACTGTGTAGGCAATCCGCACTGGCGAATTCCTAACTCCTCAGTCAGAACAAATTCCTCAGAGACCAGAAGAACTTCATCTCTGTCACTGAAGAATATGACTGAACTGTATGAGATTTCCAATGGCTTCACTTGAAGGGATTGGTAGGTGTAGGATTTTGAGTTGAGCATCACATTGAAATTTTTCCTTGTTATTTCCTCGATCCCCTTTAACAGTACGGTGTTTCCTATGACTCAAGAAAGAGCAAATGAAACTATAAAAACAAAAGTCTTCACGCTTCATGTTCCTCGAATGATTGACAAGTCTTCAAGGTCACACTAATTTCTTCACTTTCAAAGTCTTTAGAAAGTCTTTAGAAATCCAAAGTCTTCAGTTGAAGAACTTCATTTTTAGGGGTCGACTTTCTCTGTAAATATCAAACTCCACATAGACTTATAGACCTGTGTACACTCACAAACACATCAGTCCCTTAACCTATAAGTCTTCAATACACCAAAATCACTAAGGGGCACTAGATGCACTTACAATCTCCCCCTTTTTGGTGATTGATGATAATATAGGTTAAGTTTTCAACGGGAATAAATATATGAAGTGTAAATACTGATGTTGAGGAATTTGATTGCAATATATAGAAAAACTCCCCCTTAAGATGTGCATAGTGAGGATTTTGCTCTTGAAGCAATGCACACTTGAAGAGTATAATCATGGAGATATCCCCCTATATCTTGTAATTCATACACGCATTTGACATATAACATGAAGAATTTGAAATGCATGATGAAATATGATGACTGATGTAATTCAGCATGCGTGCATTAACATTAATGAGGACTAAGCATGCAGAAGAACACGGCAAAAGTATCAGGCCACCATAGAGTTTAAGATTACAACTCAATCCAGCAAAGTCATCAGAAGAACGAGAGTTGTAACTTAGCAAAAAACGCCCATATAAGATAGACCCGCTTGAAGACTAACTCAAATTTCTCCCCCTTTGTCATCGAATGACCAAAATGGTTGAAAATGAGGACTAACGCCCCTGAAGAATATCATGATGATGGAGGAGCGCCAGCATCGTTGGGGTCTTGAGTCGAAGTAGGGCCTGCTGCAGTGTCGTCCAAGTCTTCATACTCGTCCGTGTCGCGTGATGAAGAATATGAACTAGTGACCAAGGAAGGAACCTTGACCTTCTTGTATTTCTTCGGTGGAGGAGCAGACCAGTCAAAATCTTCTTTGAAGCCCATTTGCTTCAGATCTTCTTCACCATAGAGATGGGACAGAGTAGCCCAGGTGCGATCAAAGACTTCATGGAGGTAGTAATGGTTTTTCTTCACTGCATTATGTGTAGAAGTCATGTTGTGAAGAATAGAGCCAAACTGGCGCTTAACCCATTTGTGGTTTCGATCCACCTTATGGTGAAGACTTAGAAGCAGTTCACGGTCAGTCATCACACGAGGAACAGTAGCTTGAGGACTTGACTTGGGAGCATTGGCAGCAAAATCATGAGTGGCAGAGTCATCATTGGTGGAATAAGATGCAGCTTTGCGGAACTGACCATCCAATGGACGAATGCCTTCATCGATAACGGCTGGTGACTTTCCCTTCTCATCAGCTGAGGAATATGTCCGCTTGAGGACTTCAATCGGGGGCAAGTAGCTGAGGTGATTCTGAAAGTCAGCCTTGTAGTTGAGTGAAGACCTTGTTTTGAGGAATCTCATGATCCACGGTGCGTAAGGCTTCAGCTCAAATGGTGAAAGTGCAACATTCACCAGAGTCCTCATGAAGAAATCATGATAATTTATGGGGATGCCATGCATTATGTTGAATAGCATATTCTTCATCATCCCAATAATTTCCTCATCGGATGAGTCATGGCCTTTGATAGGACTCATGGTCTTCATCAGAATGCGATAGATGGTTCTTGGCACATAGAGCAATTCCCTCAGGAGGAATTTGGTCCTTGGGGCTTGACCAAGCTTCAGAGGCTTCATGAGCACTTGCATATAGTGAGCAGTGAGTTCAGGCTCATCATACAGACAACGAGCACCTTTAGGTGGAGGACTGATTAGCAGGGCACTAAGCAATTCAGAGGCTAGTGCCTTGTAGTGAGTGTTTTCAGTCATCCAGTCCAACACCCAAGAGTTGACGTCAGCAGCATCACCTGTGATATGCAGTGTTGCGTAGAACTAAAGAATAAGCTCTTCGTTCCAATCAACTATGTCTGAGCAAAAGTTGAGCAGGCCTGCATCATGAAGCATACTGAGGACTTGAGAGAAGCAAAGCATTGATTCCATGTCCACGTGAGGAATATGCTCGTGGTCGAAGACTTTGTCCTTGTTGAAAAGCAGTGAAGAATAGAAGTTGGCCTGGCTGGCAGTCCAGAAACACTTCCTTCTAAGACGAGCATTGTCATATGGGCTGAATTCAGTGAAGAACACATGCTCGCCGAAGAAATCATCAGCCTTGAATTTTTGCTTCTTTGAAAAGGGATCCTTTGGCTTGGGCTGAGGAGTATCAGTTAATTGCATCACCACCTCAGGAATTGCAATCTCAGGTTCCTCGGGCTGAGGAATTTCAGGCTCTTCTTCAGCTGCAGCCTGGGTCATCAATTCTTCATTTACAATTTCTTCAGCACTAGTGGCTGGAATTTCTTCATGGATAGACGGGGTTGCATGAGGTTCTTCAGATCCCATTTGCACTTCAGTAGTAGCAGGAGACTGAGGAATTGCTTGAAGTGGAGTGAACATCGGAGAGTTGGGGTGCTGACTTTCCCAAAAGTCATCATTCAGCACAGGTGTGGTACAGCCAATGTCCATATCCTCATCTTCCATTTCTTCAACACCTGCCTCTTCAGCAGTGAACTGAGGCATAGGTGAGGAAACAACTGGGGTTGAAGGGATTCCGTCCACTTCAATTTCTTCGTCCAACTGCTCTGACGAAGCAGCAGAAGGATTGTCTTCAGCGGATTCATTGGGAATCATATAATCTTCACCAACAGGAACAAGGTCTGTTGATGGCATGAAAGAGACAGAGAACGGCATCAATTGGGTTGTCAATTGAGCTAGTCAGAGGCTTCATCTTCTTTGGAGCTGAAGAATTTGATGAAGTTGATGCCTTCCTTTTCTGCATAGCTGCATGCTCTGCAGCCTTGGTCTTCTTCGCATCTGATGCAGATGGAAGGATCGGAGTTGGTGTAGGCACAGGAGGTGCAGAGGACTTTGGATCATTTTTTTCAGGCGCAACTGATGCAGTTGCCCTAACTTCTTCACTTTCTTTAGGTGCACCACTAGTGGATGCCCTGGAAATATCTTCAGCGGCTGGAATGGTGTCATCAACCTTGGTACTCTCATTTTCTTCAGCAGCCTGATTGTCATCAGCGGTGCTGGCATGTTCTTTAGTAGGCTGAGCAGATGCTTTGGTCTGAGGAACTTCAACGTGCACAGGAGCAGTAGCACTTGAAGTGAGTTTCTTTGTCAAATTGACGAACCGGACCTTGGCGCCCTTCCAATCAGCATAGTAGTGATTGAATTCATCACTCAGTTGCTTGATTTCATTTTGCAACGCAATGAGTTGGTCAGGAGTGAGAGTGAGGACATTGTCCTTGAGATAGCGTTGCTTCTTGTACTGCGCTTTCTTCAACCTTCTGCCTTCTTCAAATTTCCACTTCTCTTCCTCAATGAAGGCAGTCAGAACATGACTTTGGCCAGGAGTGAGGTTCATCTCCGGCAAAGGCATGTTAGGGTCTTTGTGCCATAGGTCTATGAAATCGAGGATAAACTTTGGATCCAATAGCAGTGGCACATTGCTGCCTTTGGCTCTTGCGGCCCTGGCTTGCCTGTCTCTGATGATTTCGGCAAGTTCTTCATCATCAGCCTCATCATCATCCGAGGGAACTTGGAAGGCGACCTTCTTCTTGTGAGGACTTGGTCGAAGGCCTCGTCCAGCAGTGGCCTTTTTCTTCAGCAGAGAGGGGCCAGCTGAGGAATTTGGTGCAGCAGAGGAACTTGCAGATGCTCCTGAGGCAATTGAGATGCCAGTTGTCCTTTGGCACGTGGCGAGATGCACAGGTGCAGAGGATTTGGTCGGAGCAGCTGAAGACTTTGTCGGAGGAGCTGAGGACTTTGGAGGAGGAGCACACTGAGGAATTGGTCGTGCGGGCTTTGAAGAATCTGGCCTTGAGGGCATTGCTGAGGAGCTTGGCCGTGAGGGCATTGAGGGAGAAGCGCTTGACTTATGAGCAGGCTTCTTAGGCATCGCCTTCTTCGGCTTACTAGCAGAGGCAGCAGCAGAAGCAGAGTCTTCATTGAATTTCATCACTGCTTCTTTTGCTTGCTTGGTCAGCTTGGCCTGGCGCTTTGCCCATTTGTCAGCATAGTCCTCACCACGCTTGAGGCTGGTGGGATCTGCCAGTTGGCCTGGTGCCAATGGAGGTCTTGTGCATGGAGGGTTGAGTGTGATTTTCTTCATATACTTGGGAGTAACATACCTGTACTCCCTCCATTCCCGTGCCCATCTCATCTCTATCCGTTATATGCGCACCTTGCGCTGATTCTTATCCTCCTTGCCAAATTTGGCCTCATCAGGAGTGCAGCATCCAGCATAAATATCCTCAGGGATTTCGAAAGCAGTATTGACCTCAGGCCTCTTTCCACCTTTCTGTGGCTTCTTTCCTTCAACCATTTTCTTCAGCTGAGAAATATGGACAACTGAAGTTTCTGAAGAGGTGTGCAACTTTTCTTCGAGGAACGCTGCAAATGAGTTAAGTTGATGAGAACCTAGTGATTCAGCAGTGGACATTTGTACCTATGAACAGAGTATAGTTGCAAGGAATTTGGAGAGGTCATATGCGTTCTCAGAAGGTTTTCAAAAAGGAAAGGTTTGAGGAATTTGACAAGAAGAGTCTTGAAGAATTTCACTAAGCGTTCTTAATCTTAGGTTCCAGAGTTGTACAGATTGAAAATCCACACAATTGAGGAATCTTGAAGAAAATCATCGCTTAGAGAAACGAATCAAGAGCATATGACATGTGAGGTGTTCATGTGTGTGAAGATTTGAAGAATAAACACCTTTGAAGATTTTCAAGAAAACATAAGAATCAAAGAGGGTAGTAAAAGTAACTTTAATTACCCGAGTTGAAGAACACGACAAACTGGGAAGTCTAGATGTGAAGTTCGTCAGTTCAGATCTTCCACGCCCTAACTTGGCAGAGGAAGACGGCTATGGCAGCGGCGGAGTGAAGAAATCCGCAATAGGCGCGAGTACGACGACGACGAGGTCGAGGCAGTGAAGCTCTTCCTCGCCGGTGACGATGAAGTAGCAGTGGCGCTAGGGTTTGGGGAGCTCGAGCGGGAGTGAGAGTGAGCGGAGTAAAACAAAGTGAGGAAGAGGCAGGGGTATTTATAGTGGGAGTGAAAAACTGTACGCCCGAGGAAATCGGACGAACGTGCCCCTGGCCCTTCTCATTCGCTTGACATGTGTCACCCACGTACTGAGAGGTGGCGATCGTGTAGGATCGTGGGTGAATAGATAAGTATTGTCATGGGATGCGGAACGGTTTGGGCGGCAAAGCTGAAAATTCTGATCAGATAGATTAAAATTTCCGTTTGCAATTTCTTCAGCTGTCAAGGACACAGTGAAGATTTTGAACGAGTTTCAAATAGAACACACATGAAGAATTTGTGAACAGACTAGGTTGAGTTTAGCATAGAGGGGGAACGGCCCGATCACATTCACTTAGCAGAAGAAATCAACTTGAAGAATTAGCAATAAGTGAATGTTGTAGAGGACATAAAACTCATATATATATATATATATATATATATATTGAAAGCACAAGTGCTCCCTAGGTGGTTTTGGTAATTAATGTTAACATATCTCTTGTTGGACTAACACTTTTATCTAGTATATTTCAGATAAGTTCAACATTGGAGTGGCATGGACTAAAGGATGTGGGAACTCCTTCAAGATGCTAAGGACAAAGGATTGGCTCAAGCTTCAAGCTCAAGACTCTTCATTTTACATTTCAGTGATCCAAGATCACATTGAGTCTATAGGAAAAGCCAATACTATCAAGGAGGGATGAGGTGTTGCTTAATGAGCCTCTTGCTACATGTGCTTAGTGATATGCTCCAAAAACCTTCAACCACTTTCTCATATCCACATATGTCCTAAACCTAAAGTCAAACTCGGCCCCACTGATTCTTTCTATCCGGCGCCACCGAGTTTTGATGTCTTAGCCACTGCCACAAACCCTAGGCAAATCGGTCTCACCGATAGGGATCTCGGTCTCACCGAGATGGGATTGTAATCTCTCTATGTATGCCCATTATCAAAATCGGTCTCACCGAGTTTGAGCAATCGGTACTACCGAGATTACAATGCAAACTTCCTGGTTGACTCATTACCAAAATCGGTCCCACCGAGTTTGATAATCGGTCCAACCGAGTTTGCCTGACCAACTCTCTGGTTAGCTAATTACCAAAATCGGTCCTACCGAGTTTGTGTAATCGGTCTCACCGAGATTACGTTATGCCCTAACCCTAACCATATCGGTCTCACCGAGTTGCATATCAGTCCCACCGAAAATCACTAACGGTCACTAGGTTTACTAAATCGGTCCAACCGAGTCTGTTGAATCGGTCCCACCGAGTTTGGTAAATTGTGTGTAACGGTTAGATTTTGTGTGGAGGCTATATATACCCCTCCACCTCCTCTTCATTCGTAGAGAGAGCCATCAGACTAAACCTACAATTCCAACTTACTATTTCTGAGAGAGAAGTACCTACTCATGTGTTGAGGCCAAGATATTCCATTCCTACCATATGAATCTTGATCTCTAGCCTTCCCAAGTTGCTTTCCACTCAAATCATCTTTCCACCAGATCCAAATCCTATGAGAGAGAGTTGAGTGTTGGGGAGACTGTCATTTGAAGCACAAGAGCAAGGAGTTCATCATCAACGCACCATTTGTTACTTCTTGGAGAGTGGTGTCTCCTAGATTGGCTAGGTGTCACTTGGGAGCCTCCGACAAGATTGTGGAGTTGAACCAAGGAGTTTGTAAGGGCAAGGAGATCGCCTACTTCGTGAAGATCTACCGCTAGTGAGGCAAGTCCTTCGTGGGCGACGGCCATGGTGGGATAGACAAGGTTGCTACTTCGTGGACCCTTCGTGGGTGGAGCCCTCCGTGGACTCGCGCAGCCGTTACCCTTCGTGGGTTGAAGTCTCCATCAACGTGGATGTACGATAGCACCACCTATCGGAACCACGCCAAAAACATCCGTGTCTCCAATTGCGTTTGAATCCTCCAAACCCTTCCCTTTACATTCTTGCAAGTTGCATGCTTTACTTTCCGCTGCTCATATACTCTTTGCATGCTTGCTTGCTATGTGTTGTGAATGTCAAAATTGTGCCTAAACTCCACTTAAACTTTAAAAAGGCTAAAAACTGCAACTTTGGTACTTAGTGTCTAATCACCCCCCCTCTAGACACCTCTTCTCAAGGTCCTACAAGTGGTATCAGAGCATTGGTCTCCATTGCTTTGGTTTAATCACCGTTGGAGGAAGATGGATGAGTCTACTTTGGGGAGTCTTAGACATAGAGTGCCTATTCTTGATGGGGAGTACTTTCATGAGTGGAAAAATGAGATGCTTGTAATTTTCAATCAATATCATTTGAACAAGTACATTGCTAGTCCTTGTGCACCTTGTGTTGATCCTATGCATCCTACCCTTGATGAGTCTATTGACATGATTAGGAATGTTAGAACTGTTAATCTTATCACTAGAGGCTTGCCCAGAAACTTGATTATAAAACTGCCTACTCTTGAGTGTGCCTACACTATATGGAAATTTCTTGAGGAACGATTTCCTGATTATTCTTTGAAAAATCTTGATGAAATTCTTCATAAGTCTATTGCCTTGAGTAAAATGAATTCTAGTGATCCTATGTTTGGTGATCGTCTATTTGAGCTTACAAACCTTATGCGTGCCAAAGGAAATGTTGGTATTATTAGTGATATTATTTCCGAAGCTATAAAAATTCATAGACAAGATCATTGTCAAAATCACTCTAACGAATCACCCTCTCTAGGATTTGATCCACCACATGACGATGTCGAACATGGATACTATGATGAGGATGATGATAGTGACTTCGATCTTGATGATGCAATGAGACATTTTGGTCTTATGGCAAATCTTCGGGGATATATGTCGGGAGGAAAGGAATGGGTCCTTGACAGTGGATGCACCGATCACATGACTGAAGATAAAGACATGTTTCATGATCTTGCTAATAATGATAGTCCTCGAAAGTATGTCACCTTCGGTGACAACTCAAAGGGTAAGGTGGTTGGCCTCGGTAAGGTGGCCATCTCACATGATAGCTCCATTCAGAATGTCATGCTCGTTGAATCTCTTGGATACAACTTACTTTCAGTATCTAGACTTGCTGACTTTGGTTTCAATGTCTTATTTAATGAAGTTGATTGCCAAGTGTTTCGTCGAGACAATCATAAAATGGTCTTTACCGGTATACGTAGAGGTGATCTTTACATTGTTGATTTCACTAAAAAGGCCCAACCTAAAACTTGCTTCATTGCTAAATCCTCAAAAGGTTGGTTATGGCATAGACGACTAGGTCACGTTGGCATGAGAAACCTTGACAAGCTTATTAAAGGAAATCATATCCTTGGAGTTAATGATGTCATATTTGATAAGGATAGACTTTGTAGTGCTTGTCAGGCAGGTAAACAGGTTGGAGGAAGGCATCCCGTGGAGAACATCATGACCACAAAGAGGCCACTTGAGCTACTTCACATGGATCTCTTTAGTCCCAACTCTTACAAGAGTCTCGGTGGAAATTCTTTTGGTCTAGTTATAGTCGATGATTTTTCCAGATTTACTTGGGTGTTCTTTCTCGATGATAAATCGCAGGTTCAAAAGATCTTCAAAAACTTTGCTAGGAAGGCTCAAAATCAGTTTGAAGTGAAGATCAAGAAGGTTCGCAGCGACAACGGAACGGAGTTTAAGAACGCAAATGTGGACACCTTTCTTGACGAAGAAGGGATTTCATACGAGTTCTCGGCTACGTACACACCTCAACAAAATGAAGTTGTTGAGAGGAAGAACCGGACACTCGTCGAAATGGCGAGAACGATGCTTGATGAGTACAAGACGTCGAAGCACTTTTGGGCAGAAGTGGTTGAGACAGCTTGTCATGCAACAAATCGCTTGTATCTTCACAAGCTACTCGGCAAGACGGCATACGAGCTCCTCACCGGTAACAAACCCCAAGTTGGATACTTTCGAGTATTCGGCTCAAAGTGCTACATTCTTGATAACCATCGTCGTTCTAAATTTTCTCCTAAGTCTCATGAAGGTTTCCTGCTAGGTTATGGCTCAAACTCTCACACATACCGTGTCTACAACAATTTCACCCGAAAGGTTGAAGAGACGGTAGATGTGAAGTTTGATGAATCTAACGGCTCGCAAGTAGAGCAACTGCCAATTGATGTAGGAGACAAAGATCCTTCGGAAGCAATCCAAGACTTGTCTATTGGCAAGGTTCGTCCAACGGAGGTGAAGGAGAGTACCTCGTCCGTCCAAGTGGAAGCTTCTACTTCACGACAAGGTGAACCAAGAGGTGATACGGAAGCATCCACAAGTGGGACACACCAAGATGAAGGAAACGAGGAAGTGCATCAAGATGAACGTCAACAACCTCCTTCTCCACCACGACAAGAGAACGACAACGCCAACAATGAAGAAGGCCAAGAAGAAGAACAAGATGAAGAAGATGTTCAACGAAGATCCAAGCAAAAGCTTTCACGAGTTCGAGCAAGAATTGCTAAAGACCATCCCGTCGAGCAAATCTACAATGATATTCAAACCGGGAGAATCACTCGCTCTAAAACTCGTTTAGCTAACTTTTGTGAAAACTATTCTTTCATCTCTAGCATTGAACCTATGAAGGTCGAAGAAGCATTGGAAGATCCGGATTGGATAAATGCTATGCATGAAGAGCTACACAACTTTGAGAGGAACCAAGTTTGGACATTGGTTGAGAAGCCCGACAACAACCACAACATCATCGGTACCAAATGGGTGTTTCGCAACAAGCAAGATGAAGATGGACAAGTAGTTCGCAACAAAGCACGTCTCGTCGCCCAAGGCTACACACAAGTCGAAGGTATGGACTATGGTGAGACTTATGCTCCCGTTGCTAGACTTGAGTCTATTCGCATCTTACTTGCCTATGCTAATCACCATGATATCACATTGTACCAAATGGACATTAAAAGTGCTTTTCTAAATGGTGAAATAGAGGAGGAAGTTTATGTTAAACAACCTCCCGGCTTTGTCAATCCTAAGAAACCCAATCATGTTTACAAACTTCACAAAGCTCTTTATGGTCTTAAACAAGCTCCTAGAGCATGGTATAAATGCTTGACCAAGTTCCTTATTGAAAAAGGCTTTGAAATTGGGAAAATTGATTCCACACTCTTTACTAAAAGGGTTAATGGTGAACTATTTGTGTGCCAAATCTATGTTGATGATATTATATTTGGTTCAACTAACCCTCATTTTAGTGAGAAGTTTGGAAAGCTAATGTCGGAGAAGTTTGAGATGTCAATGATGAGTGAACTCAAATTCTTTCTTGGGTTGCAAATCAAGCAAACTAAGGAAGGTACTTTTGTCTCTCAAACGAAGTACACTAAGGACTTATTCAAGAAGTTCAATATGCAAGAATGCAAAGGTATGTCTACACCCATGCCTACTAGTGGACATCTTGATTTGACCAAAGATGGTGAACCGGTTGATCAAAAGGTTTATCGCTCTATGATTGGTTCATTGTTATATCTATGTGCTTCACGTCCCGATATTATGCTAAGTGTGTGCATGTGTGCACGATATCAAGCTGCTCCTAAAGAATGTCATCTTAAGGCTGTGAAAAGGATAGTGAGATACTTAATCCATACACCAAATTTTGGCATTTGGTATCCTAAGAGGGCCTCTTTCGATCTTGTTGGCTACTCTGACTCAGACTATGCCGGAGACAAGGTTGATAGAAAGTCCACTTCGGGTACTTGTCAATTTCTTGGTAGATCTCTTGTGTCTTGGTCCTCCAAGAAACAAAACTCGGTATCCTTATCCACCGCCGAAGCGGAATACATTGCCGCTGGTTCATGTTGTGCTCAATTACTTTGGATGACCCAAACTCTTAAAGATTATGGGATATATGTGAAACATGTTCCATTGCTTTGTGACAATGAAAGTGCTATCAAAATTGGTCATAATCCTGTGCAACATTCTCGAACTAAGCATATTGAAGTTCGTCATCATTTCATTCGAGATCATGTTGCTAAGGGTGACATTGACCTTAAGCATGTTCGCACCGAAAAGCAATTAGCGGATATATTCACTAAACCTCTTGATGAGAAAGTGTTTTGCAGGTTGAGAGGAGAATTGAACATCATTGATGCTTCAAACTTGGAGTAGAAACTCCATTGGATACATGCAAGACATGAGCTTATGACTAATCCTTGATATTTCTCTTATGATGAAAATCATATGTCTTGGATATATTTGTATCTTGCATGCTATCTAACCCATGTAGGTACTTGGTTGAATCAAATTCCATGAGATTGTAATCTACTCATATCATGAGCAATCTCTACATCACCAAGTCTCCACAAAGGTGGTTGAAGACAAGGGAGCACGAAACCATTCAAACATATCCTTTGACAAATTCTATGTTAAACTTCATGATTGTCATTTTTTTGGATACACAAGTGCTCTTCCTTGCAAGAACTAACCCATGTAGGTAGATGGACTCAAATTCCAAGTGGTGCTCCAAATTCTTGATAAGCTACATCAACCTCGAGCAACTCACACAAGTTCAACTACATGGACAACACCACCAACCAAGGTATGTTATTCCATCCTAGAGAAGCTTTACTCCAAGTTATGAGCTAAAGCAACTCGACAAGATGAGAATACATCAAGATGCTTAAACGAAAAATGGCAACCCCATTTTGAGCTTAAACGATGAGTATGACCTATGATCAAGTGATCTCACTTGACTCCTAAGTCAATATACTCTAACATAGGTGACTTCGTCGCCGACCATCTCTAGATGAAGTTCCCTTGTGTTTTCTTCTGTGTTTTTGCATTTGATTCATGCATATGTGTTTCCCCTTTCAAAAAAAACTTCATCTAGATTTCTTTCTATTTGCTCTGCATTTTCTGCATCCAATTCCTTGCATATCATTCAGTAAATTCTTTGCAAATCTTTGTGAGATCTTTCTAGTCTAGTGAGCTGAGGTGACAAGTGTTTTCCCTGCGATGAACTCGGTTACACCGATTTGTTATTTTCGGTCCAACCGAACACCTTCGGTACCACCGAAGCATACCACTCGGTGCCACCGATTTCACAACAGGAAAAATAGTTTGCCACTTATTCTGTGTTTCTTCTGATCCAGCTCCACTCAATGAATCTTGTCCTCTACAAGCATCACATTTTTATCATTGCTTTATGTTGTGACTCAAGGATCAAACCCATTCACGTCAAATTCCAGAGAGGGAGAGAGAGATTACATCTTTATCAAGCCCTTCTTGGAAATTGATGTCAAAGGGGGAGAGAGAGATCACATCAAAGCTTATCATTTAGAGAGAGAGATCACATCTCAGAGGGAGAGAGAAAAGATCCTTCAAGGGGAAAGAGAGATCTCCAGGGGGAGAGAATACTAGTAGAAAGTATTTCTCAAGGATCCCAGATGCTTGGTGTTCAAGAGGAGAGATGCCACATGTCTTCTTGACGGGAAAGGCATGTTCATATGTGCTTATTTGCATTAGCTTGCATTAGCTCTGTTCTTTATATCTTTCAGCTCTGATTTGCTGTTCCCTATCTTCTCCCAGTATCCCATGCTAGATTCAGGGGGAGCAAGACATCTAAGGGAAAGAAATCATTTAAATTCATTGCATATCTTTACTCTTGGGGACATGTCTAATCAAATGTAGTACCTAGTACTCACTCTCTACATGTCATCCCAGTCTTGGTATTCTTGTGGTTTCTTCTGTTTGCTCTGGCTAGTAGATGTATATGTGTTATCTAACCTTGTTTACACAGGTTCATTCCATCCTAAGCCTACTCAAGACTACAAGGTAAGTATATGCATCACAATCATGTGTATGAGGAATTCTTGCTGATGTACATACTGTTTGCAAGAAGGACTCATGGGCATGAAGGTATTTCCTTTAATATTTTCTTGCTCTGATGCATATGGCCAAGATACATGTAACACATTGCCTGCTCTATCATGGTTATGCTCTCACATGCTTCTATATTTCATATTCACATGATTGCATACATGTAGGGGGAGCCTATGATTGTTACATGTCTTTCCAAAGCTTTACTTGCTATTCTTTATATCCTTATCTAAAGCTTTGATGTATGTTGTCATCAATTACCAAAAAGGGGGAGATTGAAAGCACAAGTGCTCCCTAGGTGGTTTTGGTAATTAATGTCAACATATCTCTTGTTGGACTAACACTTTTATCTAGTATATTTCAGATAAGTTCAACATTGGAGTGGCATGGACTAAAGGATGTGGGAACTCCTTCAAGATGCTAAGGACAAAGGATTGGCTCAAGCTTCAAGCTCAAGACTCTTCATTTTACATTTCAGTGATCCAAGATCACATTGAGTCTATAGGAAAAGCCAATACTATCAAGGAGGGATGAGGTGTTGCTTAATGAGCCTCTTGCTTCATGTGCTTAGTGATATGCTCCAAAACCCTCAACCACTTTCTCATATCCACATATGTCCTAAACCTAAAGTCAAACTCGGCCCCACTGATTCTTTCTATCCGGCGCCACCGAGTTTTGATGTCTTAGCCACTGCCACAAACCCTAGGCAAATCGGTCTCACCGATAGGGATCTCGGTCTCACCGAGATGGGATTGTAATCTCTCTGTGTATGCCCATTATCAAAATCGGTCTCACCGAGTTTGAGCAATCGGTACTACCGAGATTACAATGCAAACTTCCTGATTGACTCATTACCAAAATCGGTCCCACCGAGTTTGATAATCGGTCCAACCGAGTTTGCCTGACCAACTCTCTGGTTAGCTAATTACCAAAATCGGTCCTACCGAGTTTGTGTAATCGGTCTCACCGAGATTACGTTATGCCCTAACCCTAACCATATCGGTCCTACCGAGTTGCATTTCGGTCCCACCGAAAATCCTAACGGTCACTAGGTTTACTAAATCGATCTGACCGAGTTTATTGATTCGATCCCACCGAGATTGGTAAATTGTGTGTAATGGTTAGATTTTGTGTGGAGGCTATATATACCCCTCCACCTCCTCTTCATTCGTGGAGAGAGCCATCAGACTAAACCTACACTTCCAACTTACCTATTTCTGAGAGAGAACTACCTACTCATGTGTTGAGGCCAAGATATTCCGTTCCTACCATATGAATCTTGATCTCTAGCCTTCCCAAGTTGCTTTCCACTCAAATCATCTTTCCACCAGATCCAAATCCTATGAGAGAGAGTTGAGTGTTGGGGAGACTATCATTTGAAGCACAAGAGCAAGGAGTTCATCATCAACGCACCATTTGTTACTTCTTGGAGAGTGGTGTCTCCTAGATTGGCTAGGTGTCACTTGGGAGCCTCCGACAAGATTGTGGAGTTGAACCAAGGAGTTTGTAAGGGCAAGGAGATCGCCTACTTCGTGAAGATCTACCGCTAGTGAGGCAAGTCCTTCGTGGGCGACGGCCATGGTGGGATAGACAAGGTTGCTACTTCGTGGACCCTTCGTGGGTGGAGCCCTCCATGGACTCGCGCAGCCGTTACCCTTCGTGGGTTGAAGTCTCCATCAACGTGGATGTACGATAGCACCACCTATCGGAACCACGCCAAAAACATCCGTGTCTCCAATTGCGTTTGAATCCTCCAAACCCTTCCCTTTACATTCTTGCAAGTTGCATGCTTTACTTTCCGCTGCTCATATACTCTTTGCATGCTTGCTTGCTATGTGTTGTGAATGTCAAAATTGTGCCTAAACTCCACTTAAACTTTAAAAAGGCTAAAAACTGCAACTTTGGTACTTAGTGTCTAATCACCCCCCCTCTAGACACCTCTTCTCAAGGTCCTATATATATATACATATATATATATATATATATTCAAATGAAGAACAACGCCGGAAAGAGTGAAGACAATGCAAAGTTGAAGAATTTGAAAAACTGAGGAATTTCAAAAAAGAAGAAAAACTCAAATTGAAGATTTCCAACTTTGGGTGGTGGCGTAACCCACCGTATAAGAAAGCTGATTTCAGACACCACGTACAATTGTCGTAGGGCTTTGAGAATCAATTTCTTCATTAATTTCTTCACATTTAGAGGGTTAGTTTTCATTGATTGAAGAAAAACGTTACTTTGTGTGTTGTACATCTGAGTCATCAAGTTAGCATAAGTGTTAGGATGTGTGTCCATTTCAGAGAACATTCGAAGATTCTAGGATATTTAGCTCACTCCGCAACTTGCTAAATCTCTTCTCATCCAAGGGCTTAGTGAAGATATCGGCCAGTTGGTCTTCAATGCTAACGTGGTCGATGGAGATATCGCCCTTCAACACATGATCATGAAGAAAATGATGACGAATCTGGATGTGCTTGGTCTTCGAGTGTTGAACTGGGTTATGAGCAATCTTGGTAGCACTCTCATTATCACAGTAGAGAGGCACATTCTTCATGTTGATGCCATAGTCCTTGAGTGTTTCCTTCATCCATAGTAGTTGAGCACAGCATGATCCAACAGCAATGTACTCAGCTTCTGCAGTGGAGAGTGATACACAGTTCTGTTTCTTCGAGGACCAACAGACCAAAGATCGTCCGAGGAAATGGCATGTGCCTGATGTTGACTCGCAGTCCACGCGATCGCCAGCATAGTCAGAGTCTGAATATCCAATGAGATCAAATGAAGAGCCCTTGGGATACCATAATCCAAGTGTTGGTGTGTGATCTAAGTATCGAAGAATATGCTTCACAGCCTTATGGTGTGATTCCTTTGGTGTAGCTTGAAATCGGGCACACATGCAAACACTAAGCATAATATCCGGCCTAGATGCACATAGGTACAATAAAGAGCCAATCATGGAGTGGTATACCTTTTGATCGGAGTCTTTACCATTTTCATCAGTGCATAGATGGCCATTTGTGGGCATTGGAATTTTGACCCCTTTGCAATCTTGCATGCCGAATTTCCTCAATATGTCCTTGAGGTATTTCTCCTGAGATATGAATATGCCATTGCGCTGTTGACGAATTTGAAGACCTAAAAAGAATTTCAATTCTCCCATCATAGACATTTGATATTCTTCACTCATCATATAGGCAAATTCATCATTGTATCGTTGGTCAGTATAGCCAAAAATGATATCATCAACATATATTTGGCACGCAAACAATTCATCATCATAAGACTTAGTGAAAAGAGTTGGGTCAAGTGAACCGGGTTTGAAGCCTTTCTTCGTGAGGAATTCCTTCAAAGTATCATACCACGCCCGAGCGGCTTGCTTGAGGCCATACATGGCCTTGTTAAATCTGAAGACTTTGTCAGGATTCTTTGGATCTTCAAAACCTGGGGGTTGAGCAACATATACTTCTTCCTCAAGCTTACCATTGAGGAATGCACTTTTCACATCCATTTGATATAAGGTGATATTATGATGGTTAGCATAAGCAATTAATATGCAAATAGCCTCAAGTCTAGCAACAGGTGCAAAAGTTTCATTGAAATCAATTCCTTCAACCTGTGTGTAGCCTTGAGCTACAAGTCGTGCCTTATTCCTCACCACAAGGCCATTTTCATCTTGCTTGTTGCGGTAGATCCACTTTGTGCCAATAATGTTGTGCTTGCGAGGATCTGGACGTTTGACCAGTTCCCAGACGTTGTTGAGCTCGAACTGATGTAATTCTTCTTGCATAGCTTGAATCCACTCAGGCTCCAGAAATGCTTCATCTACCTTAGTGGGCTCTGTGATAGAGACAAAAGCAAAGTGCCCACAAAAGTTAGATAAATGTGAAGATTTTGAGTGTGTGAGAGGACCTGGTGCTTCAATGTCATCGATGATCTTCTCAATTTGCACTTCATTTGCAATACGAGGATGAGCGGGTTGTCTTCGAGGAATTTGATCCGCATTCTCTTCAGGAGCACTTTCCTCAGCACCATTTTCTTCAGGTGCGCCAGCTCGACGTTCATCACGTTCTGGAATGAATTCTTCAGCAGATTCTTCGGTGGGAATGACATCCTCAATAGCTTTGAACTTGATAGAATCCTCAGGTGTTGGTTCATCTATCATAGAAGGTAGGTGCTCTCTTTGAGAGCCATTAGTTTCATCGAACCACACATCTACAGTTTTAACAACCTTGTGAAGAACGTTGTTGAAGACTTTGTAGGTGTGCGAGTCCTTTCCGTAACCAAGCATAAAACCCTCATGTGTTTTCGGTGCAAATTTAGAATTTTGATGAGAATCTCTAATCCAACATTTAGCACCGAAGACTTTGAAGTAACTCACATTGGGTTTATTGTCAGTGAGGAGTTCATAGGCAGTCTTCTTGAAGAATTTGTGAAGATATACTCTGTTGATGATGTGGCACGCAGTATCAATAGCCTCAATCCAGAACCGATGAGGTGTCTTGTATTCATAAAGCATAGTGCGAGCCATTTCAGCAAGTGTTTTGTTCTTGCGCTCCACGACGCCATTCTGCTGAGGAGTATAAGGAGCAGATAACTCATGAGTAATACCAAGTTCATCAAGATAGCCATCAAGACTGGAATTCTTGAATTCAGTCCCATTGTCACTTCTGATGTGCTTGATCTTCACACCGAAGTTGGTTGAAGCCCTCGAGGAAAATCGTTTGAAGACTTCCTGCACTTCATGTTTGTAAGTGACAGTGTGCACCCATGTATAACGAGAATAATCATCAACAATAACAAAACCATATAGAGACGCATCATTTGTAACAGCAGAATAATGATTAGGACCGAAGAGATCCATGTGAAGCAATTCAAACAGTCGGGTGGTAGTCATGATAGTCTTTGCTGGATGCTTGGCCTTGGTCATCTTTCCAGCTTCACAGGCTCCGCATAAGTGATCCTTGAGGAATTTGACATTCTCAATGCCAATGACATGCTTCTTTTTCGCAAGCATGTGCAAATTCCTCATGCCAGCATGACCAAGTCGTCGATGCCATAGCCAGCCTTCTGAAGCTTTTGCAAGTAGGCATACGGCCGGTTGTGGTCCTGTAGAGAAATCAACAATGTACAAGTCTCCTCTCCTAAAGCCTTCGAAGACTTTGGAATTGTCAGCTTCCATGATCACAACGCAATGATATTTGCCAAACACAACAACCATATCAAGATCACAAAGCATTGAGACAGACATGAGGTTGTATCCTAAGGACTCGACAAGCATGACTTTGTCCATGTGTCGATCCTTTGAGATCGCAACCTTACCTAGACCCAATACGTAACTTTTGCCTTTGTCAGCGAAGATGATATGCTTCAGATGTGACGGTGATAAAGGAGCATCCATCAATAGATTCTTGTCACCAGTCATGTGATTTGTACATCCACTATCGAGGACCCACTCATTGGCTTTGGGTTGATCATCCTGCAGATGAATTAGTGCAACTTACAAACTCATATACTTCATCAGTGAAGAATATGACATCAATATCATCAGATCAATTTCATCGAGCAATAGAACAGATAAACAGTATGAGGACGTGTGAAATGAAAGTTCATTTCATCATGATTAGCTTGCATCCTTTCAGGCATTGTTCAGTATCCAGCAAATTCTTCAGACGTTTTGAGCACGTCTGGAGACCTGACCCTGCATAAGAGATTAGTTCTTTTTCTTCACCACCCACATCTAAAGGGGTGGAAAAGAGTTCATCACTCTGCGAGCACCATATGATAAAGGTGGTATAGAAGCCAGTCCGCTTCGTTTCACATAAGAGGGGTTAGGGTAAGCATATGAATAGGCAGAGAAATTCTTCGAGGACTTATGAACATAATGATTAGAAGAATAATGCTCATATTCATAGCCCTTAGCTCTACCCTGCGAAACAGAGGGTTTAGCATGATGATGATCATATGAGGACTTTGATCCTTTTGAGGAATTTGATCCACGTGAGGAATTTGGTCCGTATGAGGACTTGGATCCATATGAAGAATTGATCTGGAGTTCCTATTCTTCACAGGTGGTGTCATGAGGACATTCACCTGAAGACTTTCAAGAAAACTTTTGGGAACCCAGATTTTCTTCATAGGGGAACCATTCCTGTAGTTAGTGCCAACATATCTAGCAAATACTTCACCATTCTGATTTTTGAACAATTTATAGTTGGAGTCAAATGACTCATCAGAAGAATGAGCAGATTCACATGTAAAGCCAGATAAGTTGGATGGATCAACTGGAGGTCCCTTTGCAGCAACCCATGAGGTTTCGGGGTACTGCTCAGGCTTCCAATATGTTCCATCAGCATTGAGTTTCCTCTCAAAGGCAATACCCTCTTTCCTAGGGTTTCTGTTGAGGATCTACTTTTTGAGCACATCACAAAGAGTCTGATGCCCTTTGAGGCTTTTGTACATGCCTGTCATGTACAATTCCTTCAGTCATGCATCATCAGTGATACTAGCATTGTCCTTAGATGAGGAATTAGTGACAGCAGAGACAGATGAAGAATTTGTAGCATTAGAAGCATTTGAACATTCAGGTGAAGAATTAGCAGTTTCACGTTCAATGCACTTCAGACATGGAGGAACAAATTCTTCCTGAGTAGTGCTGATTTGTTGAGCAAGTAATGAATCGCGCTCCTTCTAGAGATCTTCATAACTCACTCTTAGCTTCTCAAGATCTTGCTTTCTTTGAAGAAATTCATAAGAAAGCTTCTCGTGATCAGATAAGAGAGTGTTATGATGACCTTGAAGGTTGTCAAACTTGGACTGAAGTCTCTGAAGATTTTCAGTCAAGGTTTTAGTGCGATCCATTTCTTCACCCAACATATCATCACTTTTATCTAGCATGTTTTGAACTTTTTCAAAAGCCTTTTGTTGTTTCACAGCAATCTTAGCAAGTTTAGAGTAGCTGGGCTTGAGGTTTTCATCAGATTCATCCTCACTAGATTCAGAGGAGGCATATTTAGTTACCTTGGCACCCTTTGCCATGAAGCAATAGGTGGGAGTGTAGTCATCATTGCCTTCATCAGCCTTGTTGGTGAAGCCATTTTCTTCAGAGTTGAAGATAGACTTGCTGATGAATGCAGTAGCGAGAGCTAGGCTCGCCACACCAGACTCGGACTCCTCAGATGCGTCCTCGTCCTCATGTTCCTCAGATTCAGCCTCAGAGTCCATTTCCTTGCCAATGAATGCCCGAGCCTTCTTGGAGCTGCTCTTCTTATGATATGAAGACTTCGAGGACTTTGATGATGAAGAATTTGAAGATTGCTTCTTCTTCTTTGTGTCATTAGAACTGTAATCCTTGTATTTCTTCTTCTTTGATTCCTTATCCCACTGAGGACAATCTTGGATGTAGTGACCAGGTTTCTTGTATTTGTGGCATAGCCTCTTCTTGCAGTCACTGGATGAGGAATCATTGCTCCTTGAGGATTTTCCAAAGCGACCACGTCTTGAGAACTTCTGAAATTTCTTCACGAGCAGTGCTAGTTCCTGGCTCAGTTCTTCGGGGTCATCAAGGCTGCTAGCAGAGTCCTCATCTTCAGACTCAGAGACTGCCTTGGCCTTCAGAGCACGTGATCAGCCATAGCTCGAACCATAGAGATCTCTCTTCTCAGCAAGCTGAACTCATGAGTATTTAGCCTCTCGAGGATATCAGCAGGATCAAGAGACTTGTAATCAGCACATTCTTGAATCATCAGTGCCAGAATATCAAATGAAGAATTGAGCGATCTCAGCAATTTCTTCACCACCTCATGGTCGGTGATGTTAGTGGCGCCAAGCGCTTGAAGCTCATTTGAGATGTCAGTGAGGCGATCAAAGGTTTGCTGGACATTTTCATTGTCGAGTCTTTTGAAGCGGTTGAAGAGATTGCGAAGAACGTCAACACGAGAGTCACGTTGAGTTGAGACTCCTTCATTCACTTTGGACAGCCTATCCCATATAAGCTTAGCAGTTTCCAAAGCACTCACTCTTTCATACTGTCCTTTGCTCAGATGGCCACATATGCTATTCTTCGCTTGAGAATCGAGTTGCTTGAATCTCTTCACATCAACAGCATTCAGAGAAGGTGTGACTGAGGGAACAGCATTTTCCACAACGTACCAGAGATCGTTATCAATTGCCTCAAGATGCATTCCCATCTTATTCTTCCAGTAGGGGTGGTCCGTTCCATCGAAGGTAGGACACCCAGCAGAGACCTTGATCATACCTGCAGTCGACATAACTAAAACTCCAGTCGGTTAAACCAAAATCACACAGAACAAGGGAGTACCTTGCTCTGATACCAATTGAAAGTGCATTGTATCGACTAGAGGGGGGTGAATAGGCGATTTTTATGAATTCTTCACTGAGGAATTTGCTGGTGAGGAAATTCCTAAATGAAGAACTACTAGCAGCGGAATAAGTACTCAAATGTAAACATAACAGAATACAAGCATGGTCATCATAATGGAATGAAGACCAGCACAGAGTACAGAAAGCGTAAACACAGGATGACACAGAAAGAAGACGGACAGACTGAAAAAATTGAACCGAGGAAATTGAGAAAGTCTTCAGTCAAAGTCTTCAAACAGATATGAACAAGCACACAACAACAGAAATGAGGAAATGGTAGGCTCGGTGAAGACAATGATTTGGTAGACCAGTTCCAACTGATGTCTTAGTTGTACATCTGGTTGGAGCGGCTGAGTATTTAAACTCGAGGACACACAGTCCCGGACACATAGTCCTCACCGTATTCTCCTTGAGCTAAGGTCACACAGACCTCGCCCAATCACTGGTGGTAAGTCTTCAGGTGACTTCCGGACCTTCACAAACTTGGTCACTCGGTGATCCACAATTCCTCTTGGATGCTCTAGACCTTGACGCCTAACCGTCTGGAAGAAGCACAGTCTTCAAAGGTAACAAGCGTCGGATCCACGCAAGATCAATATCTTCAGTGATGCTCAATCACTTTGAGTTTGTAGGTGTTGGGTTTGGGTTTTCCTCACTTGATGATTTTCGCTCAAAGTCCTCGGAGGATGGGATGCTCTCAAATGACAAGTGTCAGTTTCTCTCGGAGCAGCCAACCAGCTAGTGGTTGTAGGGGGCAGCTATTTATAGCCTAGGGAGCAGCCCGACATGATAAGACATAAATGCCCTTGTCTGATATGACCGTTAGGTGGGTAGATATTTTGGGACAGCTGGCGCATAGCACAGCAATGGTCGGAATATTTGACTCTCAAATTCTTCAGGGCTATCATGTTTCTCACTGTGTAGGCAATCCGCACTGGCAAATTCCTAACTCCTCGGTCAGAACAAATTCCTCAGAGACCAGAAGAACTTCGTCTCTGTCACTGAAGAATATGACTGAACTGTATGAGATTTCCAATGGCTTCACTGGAAGGGATTGGTAGGTGTAGGATTTTGAGTTGAGTGTCACATGGAAATTTTTCCTTAGTATTTCCTCGACCCCCTTTAACAGTACGGTGTTTCCTATGACTCAAGAAAGAGAAAATGAAACTATAAAAACAAAAGTCTTCACGCTTCATGTTCCTCGAATGATTGCCAAGTCTTCAAGGTCACACCAATTTCTTCACTTTCAAAGTCTTCAGAAAGTCTTCAGAAAACCAAAGTCTTCAGTTGAAGAACTTCATTTTTAGGGGTTGACTTTCTCTGTAAATATCAAACTCCTCATAGACTTATAGACCTGTGTACACTCACAAACGCATCAGTCCCTTAACCTATAAGTCTTCAATACACCAAAATCACTAAGGGGCATTAGATGCACTTACAGTCTTGATAACCCACAAGTATAGGGGATCACGACAGTCTTCGAGGGTAGTATTTCACCCAAATTTATTGATTCAACACAAGGGGAGCCAAAGACTATTTATAAGCCTTAGCAGTTGAGTTGTAAATTCAACCACACCTAGAGAGTTGTTTCTCTATAGTAAAGTGTTTATCAGCACAGTGGTATGATAGTTTTGATAGCAAGGGTAACAGTAACAATAGTAGTAGGAACAATAACTAGCAGTTTTGTAGTGATTGTAACAGCAGCAACAACGAAAGTAACTTAGCAAAGACCAATATGAGAAAAGCGTAGGCATTGGATCAGTGATGGATAATTGTGTTGGATAGCATTCATCATATAACAGTCACAACCTACAGTGATACACAATAGCTCCAATTCATCAATGTAATGTAGGCATGTATTCCGTATATAGTCATATGTGCTTATAAAAGAACTTGCATGACATCTTTTGTCCTACCATCCCATGGCAGTGGGGTCCATAGGGAAATATAAGGGATATTAAGGCCTCCTTTTAATAGAGAACCGGAACAAAGCATTGGCACTTAGTGAATACATGAACTCCACATACTACGGTCATCACCAGAGTGAATCCCAATTATTGTCACCTTGGGGTCTGCGATCATAACACGTAATAGGTGCATACAACTTGCAATATAGGATCCAAAACACACTTATATTCATGAAAACGTAATAGGTTCAAATCTGAAATCATGGCACTCGGGCCCTAGTGACAAGCATTAAGCATAACAAAGTCATAGCAACATCAATCTCAGAACATAGTGGATACTAGGGATCAAGCCTTAACAAATTGACTTGATTACATGACAAATCTCATCCAACTCCATCACCATCCAGCAAGCCTATGAAGGAATTACTCACTCCCGATGGTGAGCATCATGAAGATGTTGATGAATAAGGGTTGGTAATGATGATGGCGACGAATCCACCTCTATGGAGCCCCAAACGGACTTTAGAACAGCCCTCCCGATGAAGAACAGGAGGTGGCAGTGGCTCCATATTGTAAAACGCGACAAAACTTCTTCTCTTATTTATTTTTCTCGACAAAACGGATTTTATAGCACTCGAATTAGGTCAAACGGCCGCCTGTGGGCCCCAAGGTAACAGGGCGCGCCCTAGGGGGTGGTTGCGCCCTGTTTCCTTTGTTGGCAACAAGTGGCCCCCTCCGATGGATCTTCGTTCCAGTATTTTTCTTTTATTTCATAAAAAATCTCTAAAAAGTTTCGTCTGATCTGAGAACTTCTATTTCTACACAAAAGACAAAACAATGGTAGTTCTGCTGAAAATAGCGTCAGCTTGAGTTTGTTTCATTCAAATCGTGCAAATTAGAGACTAAAACAAGAGGAAAAGTGTTTGGAAAAGTATATGCGATGGAGACGTGTCAAGCAGCAGCAGCAGCAACATGAGGGAGATTATCCTGAGTGCCAGATATGTTACAAGTACCACGCTGATGGAGTTAGAGCCTGCTAGCATCGCTATGGGGAGGACCATGAAGAGAAGAAGAAGGCTAACCTCATGACCAACTCCTACGGGATTGGCACAAATTGGTACGCAGATTCAGGTGCTACCGAACACATCACAAGGGAACTCGACAAGTTGACGATGCGAGAAAGGTACCACGGAGGTGACCAAGTGCATACGGCAAGTGGAACTTGTATGGGTATTACTCACATAGATAATTCAATTGTTAAAACTCCCAGAAAAAATTGCATCTAAACAATGTCTTACATGTTCCTCATGCATAAAAAAATCTTGTCTCTGTTCATCGTTTTACACTTAACAACAATGTTATCCTAATATCCCATCCTTATTCTTTTGTTATTAAGGACTTGGCAGTGAGGAGAGTCATCCTTAGAGGGAGATGCGAGGGAGGCCTCTACCCAATCATATCATCATATTCATCATGGTCAAATAAACAAGCTTGTAGTTTCACCAAACCATCTTCAGCAAAGTGGCATAGATGCTTGGGTCATCCATCTTCAGTCATTATTGAGCATGTCCTTAGAAATAAAATCCCTTATGAGTCTAGTATTGAGTCAGTTTGTGATGCGTGTCAACAAGCTAAAAGTCACCAGTTACCATATCCCATCTCTACCAATGTATCCACTGCTCCTTTGCGACATATCTTTTCAGATGTTTGGGGGCCAGCCCCCACTTCAGTTGGTAGATTTTCTTACTATATAAGCTTCATGGATGACTATATCAAGTTTACTTGGATTTATTTGCTCAAGAAACGATCCAATGTCTTTCAAGATTTTAGCAATTTCCAAAGTCTTATTGAACGCCAACTAAACTCCAAAATCCTTGCCATGCAAACAGACCGGGGTGGTGAGTATGAGAAACTTAATTCCTTCTTCCAAAAGATTGGAATTTCATGTCATGTATCTTGCCCCCATGCTCACCAATAGAATGGTTCTGCCGAACGAAAACATCGGCATGTTGTTGAAGTAGGACTAGCATTGCTAGCTCATGCATCCATGCCTCTCAAATTCTAGCATGAAGCCTTTCTCACTGCAACATATCTTATCAATATTCATCCCAGTAAAGTAATAAAATCTGAGAGTCCCATAACTCGCCTTTTTGGTATCACACTAGATTATATATCTCTCCACATATTTGGTTATGCGTGTTGGCCAAATCTTCAACCATATAACACATGCAAACTTGCGTTTTGTTCCAAACGATGTGTCTTTTTAGGTTATAGCCCTATGCACAAAGGAGTCAAATACGTTGAATGTCTCTACTGGCAGAGTCTACATATCTAGAGATATTGTCTTTGATGAATCAGTTTTCCCTTTTGAGTCACTTCATCCAAATGTCGGTGCCTTCTTCATAAAGAAATTCTTCTTCTTCCCGAGTTTGATCAAGGGGGCGATAACAATTGTATTGACCAATGTGCTAATATTCCTTCAAGTTCTACTATTGGTGTTATGCTTGTGCAGGTGCCTGAAGAAAACAGAATTCAAAACGGTCAAAATGATCAAATCCGGTGCAAAATGGGGCTATATTTGATGTGCATGCAGAAGAAGCGACAGGCGCGGAACCCGAGGAGGATTCAACGGCGCGTGCTACACCTGCGCGCCGATCTGCCTCGGATCACGGGAGAAGATCTCCATGGGATCACACGTCCACCACGGGATAGGAGGACTACGTGACGTCCCCGGCCCACTCAATTCCCGTCGTGTCATCACGCATGCGTGGGACAGGAATGGATGCGGGACCCCCCTCGCTTTCGCGCGCATGCAGCCGCAAGGTCGCCAGGGCCATCAGGATCTTCTGCGTCGGTGGACTCTACTACTCCGGGCGCCTCCAGTCTGGGTTCAGCCACACCATGGTCACATGATCTGGTGCATTGATGAAGCACGGACTAGCGAGATGCTAATTCGCGCGCGTAGACGGCCCGATCTTTCACGGCGATGCTTGATCAATAGTTCTTCCCCCTGTTCCTCCTCGCAACTTCCAAGAATAATTTTCACCCGCGTACAAAAATACACGAATAAAAATAATGACCCCCCTGGATCAGCACGTAGGTGTCGATGTGATGATCAACCCTCCGTCGCTAGTAAATTTCCACGATGGGAAAGTCACAGATGATACACAAGATATGATCGCCCGAAACTCGGACGTTTTACTGTGTTGTTCATAACTCACGAATAAACTCTAAAACTAATCTCCCCGTATATGGCCGGAACTAGCCTATTATATAGGCGACACACAACCCTACGTAACCAACTAAAACTTAAACGGACTCTTCTGCCTTATCTCAACTAATTGAGGATTCTTCTAATTAATGATCCGGCAAGATCTTCTTACCAACTAAACTAAACGCACATGTTTGGACTCCATAAAATATTAGACTCAGTTTACCTACCTAAATCTATCCATATTGGCAAGGACCCAACAAATAATCTACATGGAGGTGTACGAAACGTGGGCGTTATTTCTTCTGGCTTTGGTTCTTCTATGTTTGTACGTGTTAGCTTCTTGCTCCATATTGGTGGCATCTTCGTAGACGGTTGTGTAGGTTGGTCTCTATACAAGATCTTCCTTCTGTTATTTACTTGACAGTAGTTTTGCTTCGGTTCTGGTCGCGGACCACAAAGCACACGTAGCTTGCCATCCTTTCCACAACTAATAAGTTGTCCTTTGGCTATGTCTGTCATCTTGTCCTTCGTCACGGCCACATAGTCATTTCTTGATGTACTTGGTATTTGTAGGTTCGTATCATCCTCCCTTTCTTGAAACAAAACCGTCCTCGGTTTTGAGCCAACCTTCAAAACCTTCTTTTTTGGAACTTCCATGTTTATAGTGATCACACTGTCCAGCATTGGTTTTAGAACGTGTCGTCTACCATCATGCTTGAATGTATATGTGTTTGATTTACCTGCATGCACTGCATCACGATCAAACTGCCACGGTCTTCCCAATAATAACTGACACGCGTCCATCGGCATGACGTCACAATCCACCTTGTCAACATAATCCCCAACAGCAAATGTCACACGTACCTTATGTGTAATTTTTAATTTCCCAGAGTTATATAACCACTCCACGTGGTGTGGTTGAGGGTGTCGCCACATAGACAAACCCAATTCTTGTACAAGGTCTTTGCTAATGGCATTGGTAAAACTGCCACCATCAATTATCATCTTACATGCACGGTCCTTGATCTTGCATTGTGTCTTGAAAACACTCCATCGTTGGCCTTTTGCATCACCGTCTTGTACCTTATGTACCAAAAGATTCACACCCTTCATCGGTGCATCAACTTCTTCCTCTATTTCTTTTTGCTCTTCTCTCCTTTTCTGCAAACGGCCTATCCAATTTGCCATGAACACATCCACTGGCATAGGAATAAAACAGATTTGTTGGCCCTTCCATGATACAGAGTAAGTATTTTTTTTGGAATTCCGAACAGCCCCAACACGTTTGCACCATGGGTTCCCAAGCAGCAGATGGCACGACACCATGGGCACAGGACAAACATGAAAAAATTCCGCACAACAATATTTTCCTAAAGTAAAAATTAGCAAAATCTGATGTGTAATGTGGATTTCACCTTTGAACCACTTCAGTGTGTATGGTCTTTCAAGAGGTGTCATCTTCAGCCCCAATTTTTCCACCACCTCGATGCTAACCATGTTGACTGCAGTAGTCTCATCGATCGTCAGATTGACACGTCGTTCGCTCACAACGCAACGACTGTGAAAAAGAATGACCTCGCCAATGCCTTCCTCCTCCATCAATATGTTCCTGCTCAACATCTTGATGCCTCACCTCCGCGGACGATATTGCAAATTGAATCGCCGTGACTAACCTTAGCTCTGAATACCACTTGATGAAGCACGGACTAGCGAGATGCTAATTCGCGCGCGTAGACGGCCCGATCTTTCACGGCGATGCTTGATCAATAGTTCTTCCCCCTGTTCCTCCTCGCAACTTCCAAGAATAATTTTCACCCGCGTACAAAAATACACGAATAAAAATAATGACCCCCCTGGATCAGCACGTAGGTGTCGATGTGATGATCAACCCTCCGTCGCTAGTAAATTTCCACGATGGGAAAGTCACAGATGATACACAAGATATGATCGCCCGAAACTCGGACGTTTTACTGTGTTGTTCATAACTCACGAATAAACTCTAAAACTAATCTTCCCGTATATGGCCGGAGCTAGCCTATTATATAGGCGACACACAACCCTACGTAACCAACTAAAACTTAAACGGACTCTTCTGCCTTATCTCAACTAATTGAGGATTCTTCTAATTAATGATCCGGCAAGATCTTCTTACCAACTAAACTAAACGCACATGTTTGGACTCCATAAAATATTAGACTCAGTTTACCTACCTAAATCTATCCATATTGGCAAGGACCCAACAAATAATCTACATGGAGGTGTACGAAACGTGGGCGTTATTTCTTCTGGCTTTGGTTCTTCTATGTTTGTACGTGTTAGCTTCTTGCTCCATATTGGTGGCATCTTCGTAGACGGTTGTGTAGGTTGGTCTCTATACAAGATCTTCCTTCTGTTATTTACTTGACAGTAGTTTTGCTTCGGTTCTGGTCGCGGACCACAAAGCACACGTAGCTTGCCATCCTTTCCACAACTAATAAGTTGTCCTTTGGCTATGTCTGTCATCTTGTCCTTCGTCACGGCCACATAGTCATTTCTTGATGTACTTGGTATTTGTAGGTTCGTATCATGCATCCTCTCAACCTCCAAACCTGGAAGGGTCCCCTGGATCCTCTACGACTAGCCAGGCTATGCAGCCTCATGTGCAACCGCAACAGCCTACTGTTCAAACACGACAACAATCAAAAGGTATTCGAAATCCCAGAATAAGAATGGATGGCACTATACCATATGGCATGTTATGTATTTCAAGTGAACCAGCGAAACTATGTGATGCACTATACCATATGGATGAAGAATATGGTGTACTCATGAAGAATAAAACATGGCATTTGGTACCAAGTCAGAGAGGCAAAAATATTATTGATTGTGAATGGGTTTATAGAATAAAAAGAAAAGCAGATGGCTCCATTGATAGGTACAAAGCACGTCTAGTCGCAAGAGGGTTTAAGCAACGATGTGGTATTGATTATGAGGATATTTTCAGTTCCATTGTAAAAGATGCTACTATTAGACTTGTGCTAGCCATTGTTGTTTCAAGGGGATGGAGCCTTAAACAGCTAGATGCTCGGAACGCGTTTCTACATGATGTTCCGAAAGAGGAGGTCTATATGAGGCAACCACCAGGGTATGAAAACAAACAAACACCTCATCATGTTTGCAAACTTGGTAAAGCTCTTTATGGTTTGAAACAGTCACCTAAAGCATGATTCTCAAGGTTGAGTTCATAGTTGAAGCACCTTGGTTTTGTTCCATCAAAAGCACATGACTCTATGTGAATGCCTCCGGCGGTGTACCGGGATATGCAATACATCTCTCCTTGTTTATAACAAGGCAAACACTGTTATATTTGTGCTCATATATGTTGATGACATCATGCTTGCAAGCTCCTCACAAAATGCTACTGATGCTCTCTTACATGATCTGAGCTCAGAATTTGCATTAAAGGATCTTGGTGACTTACACTTCTTCGTAGGTATTGAGGTTAAGAAGATTCCAGATGTTATAATGTTGAATCATGAAAAACATGCCACTGAACTTCTGACTCGTATGGGAATGAAGGACTGCAAGCCTTCACCCACACCATTGTCTTCTTCTGAACAACTTTCGACACATGAAGGAGAACCACTTAAGGAAGAGGAGAGCACAAAGTATAGAAGTACTGTTGGAGCTCTACAGTACTTGACTTTGACACGGCTAGACATATCATTTGTTGTGAACAAGGTTTGTCAATACCTGCATGCTCCTACCTCCACTCATTGGGTAGCTGTCAAAAGGATTGTACTGTATATTAAGCGCATTGTGAGTTTGGGACTTCAGTTTGGACGTTCTAGTTCTACTCTTGTTAGTGTTTTCTCTGATGCTGACTGGACAGGCTATAGTGACGATGCAGTCTTCCTTTGGTTCTAATCTTATTTCTTGGGGTGCCAGGAAACAGGCAACAGTGTCAAGGCCAAGGGCAGAAGCTGAGTAAAAATCCTTGGCCAATGCTACTGCTCAAATAATTTGGTTGGAATACTTGCTTGCAGAGTTGGGATAAAACAGCAGCGCACTTTCTGTCTATGGTGTGACAATTTAGGTGCAACTTATCTATCTGCTAACACAATCTTTCATGCTAGAACCAAACATGTTGAGATAGATTTTCATTTTGTTCGAAAAAGGGTTGCAGAGAAGAAATTGGAGATAAGATTCATTCCTTCCAACGATTAAGCTGCAGATGGTTTTACAAAAGCTTTGCCAGTCAAGTCATTTGTAGAGCTCAAGAACAATCTTAATCTAGGATAGTTGAGATTAAGGGAGGATGTTAGACTTAGAGCCCTATACGCATGTAATCTCAACTCTGATATATCTCTATCTCCTCTCTTAAACCTCTCGTATTATCTTCTGTAACTGCATTTATCTCCTGCGATCGGGCGTTGCTTGTAAGCCACGACAGGGCTTCTGCCATCGACAATAAAACCTCATGCAGTTCCACATCAATCTTACAGAAGTTTGTGCAAGTTTTTGAATTGATAAAAATGCTTGGTTGACATCTCATTGATCATGCAACCATGATAAAATATATCAGGTGAACTCTAGGTTTTTTGTCATATAATTTGGTCACATACTAGGGGTAAAACTGTCTTTTCAGGTCAAACTTGACAACGTTAATAATCAAAAACTAGCGGGAGTGTCATGTAGGGAACAAAATAAAGTTTGAGATAAAAGAATTATTCTTAGGACCGATACAGAAAGCAAATTTCAAAAGGAAAGGCCAAATAAGGAATTCTCTCTTGCTTGCAACCGAGCATAAAAGTATCTGCCATCGCTCTGCCTGTGGCCTCGAGGCATTGAACTGCTCAGCAACCAAGGCATCGACGCTACAGATCTGGGGAGCACGGCTAAAGTGGGCTTCATGCTGATATAGACAAGCTTTTTCGGACGAATGGAGTATGCAATAGTAACATTTACCAGCACAAAGCTAATATAAGCCATTTTAGGTATTCCAATATATACTACATAAATATAAGCCATTTTAGATATTCCAATACATACTACTCCCTCCGTCCCAAAAATAAGTGTTAGTACAAATTTACTAGTACAAAATTGAGACACTTATTTTTGAGACGGAGGGAGTACATACGCCGCAAAATGAGTGAATCTATACTCTATGCGTCTATATACATCTTTATGTAGTCCATAATGAAATCTCTAAAAGGTCTTGTATTTAAAAACGGTGGGAGTATTGTATTTAGAAACGGAGGGAGTACAACCGATGCCAAAAGATGAGAAAGGAATGCATGTTTCGGTTTTGAACCAACCCGCAACAACCCTGTGGAGGCAAGATTTGAAGCAAAGAGCTTGCCGGCGGAAAGAAGATTTGGAAACCAAATCCGGCTGATTATTCATCTAGCTTTTGGATGAGTTCACATCCAAAAAAACAGTAGCTGGACTCCTGAGACTCTTCACTAAAAGGCATGGAGGAACTCAAGATTTTGGAGCCGGTCCACGGCTTGTTATCCATTTCAATCAGGCCGCAGGACTGTGGCACTTCACTAATCAGAGAAAGTTGCATGAAGGGCATCCACAAACCATACCGTACTTAACAACTGTGTAAAACCCATGATAAAAATTGCAGTCATTAGTGTCCGGCTACAGATTGGAAGAGCTCCAGATTTCGCAAGGGAACTCTGGAGCACTTTTGCAACAACCATGGATACCATTTGACAGGCACTTTTGCAACAACCATGAATACCATTTGACAGAATGGTACTCCCTCTGCAAGGAAATATAAGATCGTTTAGATCACTTGATCTAAACGACCTTGTATTTCCTTGCAGAGGGAGTAATTTGGATGCGAAACCCAATTAACCTTTTTATTGGGCTGTTTTCACTTATGATTCCAGATCAGAAATACGATGAGTTTAGGCACACAATCTAATTGGGCAACTAAATGATGTGAACATCAGCTAACATATAACAAGGTGCCTTAGACTATGTAATGTCAGAATGACCAAAGATGACGATGTGTGTCTCGAACAGAGAAAGCTAGGAATTTAACAGCAAGTGCACAGATGGAGAGGGAGAGGATGCCACAAGATTGACAAAGTGGCATATTGATGCAATGATGCACCAAACGTTACTGATAGAAAACAGAAATGGCCTAATAAGAATATGTTTTAGCTGTTCATCCAAGTCATCGAGCATCATAAACCCACCTCACATGATAGCAGCATTAGGCTACAATCCATAAAAACAATTAATACAGATTTGCATACCACAAGGACATCAAATTTTTGAGCATTCTTGATGAAACAAATCGACAAAGCCACATAGTTATAACCTCAAAACACAAGCGCACTTAAATGATTTAGCATAACACAAGTCTATCAAAATTCCTTGGTAAACTGAGTGCCATCATAAAATGCTTTGAACCGTGCACACTGAATGTAACTAATTGAAAATACAGTCTTAAAATTGAAAAGGAATTTCTAATTCCAGTCTCATTTGCAAAACACTGTGGATTCCCATGAAAAGGCATGGAAGATTTGCTACCACAATAAACAAAAGAGCTATGACGGATCACACACTGGGCAACATACAGCATGACGGAAATCAAACCATCGCCTGTAGCAACCAGGAAAGACGCATACTAAACCAGCCACACAAGGAGTACCTGCTGAAAAGAGTATAACCCAAACACCATCCTGAGCCTCGACCAACCTATAGAAGCACAAGCCCAAGCTCAGATGGCTTGATTCCATTGCGAATGCGGTAATTATAGAGATAATAGTGCAGCTGCCCATCTCCAGGGCCAAACTTGAGCTCCTTGAGGAACCCCTCGTTCTCCATGACATCGAGCGCGTTGAACACATCAAAGTTCTTCTGCTTGGCCACAATCAGTGCATCATTCATCAGCTGCTGCAATGGGGTCTTGACAGCAACATTGTAATATGAGTATGCGGCCTTGAGTGTTGAGTAGTTGGCATTGTTCAGCACGGACGAGGGCAGAGTGTAAAAGCTGCAGAAATCTGTGACCTCGTGCGTCTCAGGGCTCTCCACAAGGTAGCTGTCCACTACATCCTCCTGGGGCAGCAACCAGTGCTCAACATCAAGCTCATCAAAATCTGGAGCCACCACGTACCTTGCAAGGTATGCCCTGAGCAAGCGTGTGACTGCTGCAACATCCCGCAACTCCATCTGGCGGAACCCGGGGGTAAGCGGCGCATCAGGCAGCTTGTAGAGCCGGACCGTGCGGCTCATGGTCATGCGGGGACCAAGACGGGAGAAGCCAACGTCGATGAGCTTCTTCGGGTTGAGGGATCGATGCCAGTAGCGGCAGGTGGTGATGGGGGTCGGGAGGACGACGCCCGCAGTGTAGGCAGCCTGCCAGATGTTCTCCAGGTGCACGCGACGGGTGACCTCCCGGATGAGCACCGGCGCGAGGCGCTTGGATCGGAGCTTCTTGTGGACGCAGAGGAAGTTGATCTCGGCCATGCGGACAACGTCGTCGCACGCACGGATGCGCGCGGGGACGCCGGATATGAAAGCGACGAGCTTCTTGGACTCCTTGGCCCGGACGCCAATGTGCCAGGCGCGGAAGAAGGAGGGGGGGCGGAGCGCCCAGCGGAGGAAGGCCGGCGAGTAGTTGAAGCGGAACATGTTCTCGTCGTCCTCGACGTAGTTGTGGGCGAGGAGGGCGTAAAGGTCGGCGAGGAGGGCGTCGTCGTCGAGGTCGCAGGTGAACCACTCGAAGGCCGCGGGGAGCGGGTAGGGGTCGGCGCGGACCTCGGAGAGCGGGGAGGGCGGCTCGATGGCGCCGTCGGGGAGGGAGACGTCGGCGACGTCGCCAAACTGGCCCACGGGCTGCGTCTCCCAGAACTTGTGGCGGCGGGCGGTGGGGTTGGAGGCGAGGGTCATGTGCTCCTGCACGCGCCGCGCCAGCGCCTCGATCGAGGTGTCCTCCGGCGCGGCGAGGGCGGCGTCGCTGGTGGAAGCGCTGGCGCTGGCGGCGGCGGGGTCGTTGTTGGGGGCGGCCATGGCGATCGGCGCGGTGGGAGGGCTGGATCGGCTGTAGGGTTTGAGAGAGATTTGGGGGAGAAGACTAGGCGACAGGCCGGGTAGTGGAACGCGAGGCCAGGGGGCGGATCGGATCTGTTATTGGGCTAGCTATTCGTAAGCGTACCAAAGATACGTTTATTTATTTTCTCCTCTCCTTCTATTTATGGTTTCTCTCTACAACACGCGATATTACAACCGGAAGAAAACCACAAATAAGAGTCCCTATACAAGCTTTGAATTAAGAGCATCTGCAACCGAACTCTTCGTGAAGACACTTTGAATTAAGAGCATCTGCAACCGAACTCTTCGTGAAGGTCCTAGACGCCCGGACTCGGCCTGGACAAAAATATGTCACATATTCGGATATGGCAAACCTGGCCCAAACGCCTGGGCTGACCGGCACCTCTTGTATGCAGTCCATAACTGGAAAGAATGCTCAGATGTGTCCGTCACGTCGGATCAGGCCTACCATGACTCACTACGATCCCACATATATTTATCCATATCCGCACTCCGGATCAAACCCTAGTCACTCCATTCCGCTCCGATCATCTTCATCCCCAAGCTCCTTTCCGGCGAACTCCGACCGTCTCGGACATGTCGGGCAGTGGATCTGACTCCGAGATCCCTCGATCCATCAACTGGGGTCTTGTCCCTTGCGTGGTCGGTGAGGAGATGGTTGTCCACATGGCTCTCCGTCGCTCCCGGAAGGAGTGCGCCCGACCTCTCAAATGGCGCTTGGATCCGCCGACGCTAGAGGCTCGAGGCACGTGAATGCGGCTTCGCCGAAGGCAACGACCACTGCCTGGTGCCGCAACCCCTCCAATCGTGCGGTGTTCCCACAGCGTTGGGCTCCGAGTCGGAGGTCAATAGTGACTTCCCTCACGACCCGTCCGTTGTGGAGTCGAGGCGTTGTGTTGTGGACGCGAGGCATGCCCCAGTGCGAGGTAGAGGACGAGGGAGGCCACGGCAGCCCTCATGACAGAGGGCGCGGAGCCAGAGTCGCACAACCACCTTGGATGAGCCACGCCCGTCCATGTCTATCATATATCTCACCTCAACCGGCGACGTTTAGGTCACGGGTTCCGACGAGGAAGAGCAGGGCATGTAAGATGGTGGGGCCTCGTGCCCCATGTGGGCCAGTCTGTGTCTCATGTCCTACCCTACCTCACTGGCGACCGTTGAACAAGGACACGGAGGTAACGACAAGTACGGCCGCGACGAAGATTTAGACTAGATTATACGTTGCATTTGATTGTATGTATTTGATGATTTACAATGAGGTATCTGATTATAACATCGAATATTTGAATGTTGACCGGTCGCTATCCATGGACGCGTCCTGATGCTTCTGGACATTTCCGCAAATTTCTGGGAACGGATTTAGTTAGGTCCGCTTGTAGATGCTCTAACCACCTATCCATAAGATACTAAATATAATTTTATAGCCGTCGAGAGAGAGGGAGAGAAACGCTCTCGATAACACAAATGTTTGAACTTGTCGTCCGCTCACAAAAACTTGGACAGTTTTTTTAAATATGTTTTAGGGGAAAAAACTTGGAAAGATGAGTGTTCATAAGTTGGACCGACGGAGCATAGTGCATCGCAGAGGACAAAACCATGGGCGAATCTGCTTTTAGGTGCCTTCTTTCGACAAAGGCCAACCATCGGGCCATGTAATACAAAGAAGGCAGCGTCACATGTTTGTCAAAAAAAAAGAGCAGCGTCACATGTTTGTCAAAAAAAAAGGCAGCGTCACATGATTTCAGATTACAGGCTGTACGTTAAGCATCCACCAAAAGCAGCCCTCACTTCGGCAAAAAAATACTTCCTCCGTTCTATTTTAAACTAAAACCACGACAAGAATTGCGAAACAGAGGCACTGATAACAAAATTTACAAAGGACGAAGCAAACAAGCGAAAATACCATTCTGCACCCCAGGTCAAATGCTCCTGGTGTGAACAGTAAAATCAAAAAAAAAAGAAAAAGAATTCAAAAAATTCTGAATTTTTTTGACATATTTTAAGAAATGTTCGCTGTGCATACAAAATTTCATCACGAAATCACATTGGTGAAAGTCATGGCAAAAAAAAAATAGAGCTCCAAAATGCATTTGAAAGTGACATTTTCAGAGCATTGATTTTTTCTACCACGCCTTCTACCAATGTGATTTGGTGATGAATTTGTGCATACACTACAAACATTACTTAAATTTTACCCAAAAAAAAACAGAATTTTTAAATTTAATTTCTATTTTTCGAATCTTCTGTTCACCCAGGAGACAAGTTGCTTGTCCTCGGGACAGAAACATGACTGCCAGTAATACTCCCGAAGCGGACATTGTGTAGGTCCCACTAGCCGTATGCTTTCATACAATGTCATCCTCGGTGAGTTCATCAAGCTGAACCTCATGCAAAAGCGCCCACTCGATCGGTGAGTTCATCAAGTCGACAACACCATCAAGGCGCCTAAGATTTTGATTTTGCCAAGGAGGGTGCATATGACCAAACTTTCATTAGAGTACATACAGGAAAAGGCAGCAGGGCGAGATACACATTATTCCCTGATTTCAACACAGGACAGCATCCAAAATGCACCAACTTAAAATCATTCCTAGGCAATGAAAGGAATGGCCTCTCAGGTACAACCAACGAATTGATTCGAGTTATGATACAACACAGAGACAACACGCGGGCAAGAAGACAACAGGCTGGGCCAACGCTTCCATCCATCCATGTACAAGAGAGCAGATGTCGGCGCGCAGCTGACGGGGGTCGACAACACCATCAAAACTCCCTGTGCGCCACTTGCAGTATTGTGAGCACCTCTCCTCTTGAACCTGAAACGTCACCGGGGGTTATATGATGATGGGAAAGATACTATGGCAAGGTGAAAGGGTTAAAAATTGCTGGAGGATGAGTATGGCATACATCGCTCGTAGAGCTCTGAGGCGAGCTCGAGGAGAGACTCGGTCTCCTCGGCCATCTTGCCGATCCTTTCAACCTCCATCATGTGCTCGTTTGCGAGGTGCGATTTGGCCTCCGCATCGGCTACTTTCGTCGCTGCAGCTTCAGCCGCGCCCAGTGCAGGGCTCGCAGCGGTAAACAGGCCTTGACCCTTTGCTGCCTTGGATGACTTGGCTGAATCCTTCTTCTTTAGAGATGGATCTTTCATTGGAGCCAGAGCCCTTTTTGCATATGAATCCGTCAGCTTATAGGACTTATCAATCTGTTCACATTAAGAAAGAAAAGATTATCGTTAGTTACATCTAAAGATCTTTTCACATCTTCAATTCAAAACGTACAAACAAGCTCAAAAGTTGGGGAGTCCAGGATATTGCATGTCTGGTAAACTAAACGTATAGTTTGGATCCAGTCACCAAAGTATTCCTACAAAAATATATCATTCTCAATTTTGAATTAAAATTCTCTTTAGGAAATTAAAATTGCAATACAAACTTGAACCTCATGTCGAGCTCCACATAAGATAACTTGTCAGCGTGCCAATTTTGACAGCCAAACTAAAGAATCTGAATTCCACATATCGTCAATGCTTAAATTGGAAGAGGTGCAAATCACAACATCTGCTGCAAAGTTGGCACAACGAGACTTCCTATACCCCCTGTATTCCCACCAATACTCTACCCAGCAGATATGAATATTCTGATTTGGGTTTGGTAAGGAATGTGGGATCCCAGCATAATCCATGCGGAGAATTAAGAATCGTGTGGATTTGGTAAGAGTCCTGCCGTAGTTAGAAGGGAGAATAGTAAGCAAGATATGCAAAAAAATGAAAAGGAAAATTGGAGATGATGTGGCCTAATGGAGTGGATTCAAACAAGCATGAGACACATAACAGTCGCACCAGCAGTAGTCGACCAGGTAGTTAGTTAGGAAGAGAAAGAAATGAGTTAGGAAGGTGAGTTGTATTCTTAGGAGGGCAGGTCAGTCTTCCCTATAAAAGAGACACCATGAACCCAGTTTGCAATTAAGCAATAAAGAATTAGAAGTTCAACTAAGCCTAGGAGCCTCTCTACCAAGGCAGGGAAGAGAGCCCTGACAGTGGTTAGTCGAGGCAAGTTCCCTTCCATTTCTTCAGACCCCCAACAAGCTAACAGAAGAACTACTTCAGCACTCATAAGCTTTCATAATTCTGGTAGTCTCGTTTTCGTAATAATGAAAATATTGTCACCTTCTCAACTTTGTTCACGCCTATAAGCCTTCGTAATTTCGCACAAAGCAACCTTCTAAAATTTGGTTGCACCTCATGCCTTTGCTGCATGTATGGCACAAAGATAACATCAGCAACCTACCATCATTCTAGCAATGCAACATAATTATGAAACATAAGTACTGCTAAGAACAAACCAGGACACATGCAAACCACAAAAACAAAATATTCCTGTAGCAGTCAAAGCAATCTTCGGAGCATCCTTGATGTAAAGGACGCTTAACAATAGATAATATATCATGCATAATTCATAAATAAAACAGGTCATGAAACATGGGCTCACATATTTTTCACCATGTCAAAGATCAGGTTATAGCAATATCTATGTGAAAAAGGGCTAGATGGGCCTCTTTGATTCGTAGGATTTTGAAAATATAGGAATAGGAAAAGTATAGGGTTAGAGTGGCATGCCCACTTGAATCCTATAAGATTAACAATGAGTGTTTGATGCCACAGGAAAAACAAAGGAATTGTAAAAAGAGGTTGGAGTGGATGTTAGATATCCTATGAAATGTAGTACAAAAGATTCCATAGGAAAAATTCCTAAGGATCCAATCCTATGAATCAAAGGACCAACATAGAAAAAATCCTAAGAGTTTCAATCCTCCAGAAATCCTATAAAATTCCTTCGAATCAAAGGAGCCCTAATCTGTTCACCTAACATAGGGGCTGTTTGGATTGTGACTATCTTTGCCATATATTGCCACTTCTTTTTTCCACACTTGCCACGCTTGCCTTACTTGAGTTGCTCAAATTGTTAGCCACACTTGGCTTGCCTAAGGGAATCTTGCCAGACTTTTTGTTTCTATGACATGTGGGGTTCACTGCTTATAAATAAATTCTTGCCTGAGGTGTGGCTAGAACCAAACACCTACCTAACTTGGTCAAACTTGCCTAAAGGTGAGGTGTGGCAAAGTGTGGAAAGGTGTGGCTAGGAACCAAACAGCCCCATAGTTCACTAGCTCTCATTACCACCAATATTTTCAGAAGACTTTAAAGCCAAATTACTTTTCTCCTGCAAGCAACAAGCAATGGAAAATGCTTATAATTTCCACTTGTATGATGTTAGCTGTATATCTGAGCAAAACTTTAATGAACTCAAAAAATGAGACCAAAAAAATAGTACAACAGAATGAAATCAAAAAGATGCTCAACCTCTATGAAATTGCAAATTGTAGTAACTTCTGAACCATTTGGCTCTTTCAGTTCGCCGAGAGCTTCCAGGATCATGGAACTGTACCGAGTATGCAAATAGGTAGACGTAATCAGATCGCAAAGTAAAATCCTTGTGTCAGGGAGAAATGATGCAGTTATATTTCTCAATGCGAAAAACAATAAGAATGCTTAATAATGCTGACAAGACTTTTATCTTGTTGAACTGAGTCTGTCACATTTTTGTTATTTAACTACATTCTTACTATGTCTACTTGTTTGTATTTATCTTATACCAATATCATACTTTTAGCTGGCATATCCTTATGTTGGTCATTCCTACTGCTTCCTTTGAAAATTCATCTTGTGATCATTACACAGAATCATATTCCTCTAATAGAAAGAAATATACAAGTAGATTTATCTAACATGCGATGAGTAGAAACGTCCTAGATGTATCACGTGATCATGCACTAACTCTTGAATAGAAGTATAGGATTTATAGCACTATGCTTGTCTTCCAGAATAAGCAGGCGCTTAAAAGTATATGTTTTGTAATCAAAGTTTAAAGGCATATGGCTTAAGTAAGACAACTTTGGACTTGGAGTCTTGTCATCCTGTGGGCTCTTTTCACAATCTTCTGGTGGAGAAGCCTCAGCAACATTATTCGTTGCTGGGAGAAGCAGAAGCTGCGGGCTAGGTGATGGGGAGGACGAAGGTGCTTTCGGCCTTGGAACCCTTTGTTTATCCCTTGAACCTAGTCCACTTGCACTAAAACTCAAATTCCTCCATTTGTCCTGAAAGTGGCAGATTAATTTCAATCAGGTAAGCTAGAGCAGTGTCATTAAACATGGTAAAATCTGTAAGGTACAACTGAACTTACATACTATCCTCATGCTCCTCAAATGGCAGAACTATCATAACAAACAATCTAAAGTTTTAAAAGTATTACTGCCTTGGACTGTATGCATGGGAGAAGATTGCAATAAATAAGTTTCCTCTCAGTATACCACCAAAAGGTACACACCACATTTCATGCCATGACGTTATCAACCCATTTCATAAAGGAAGCTGATGTACTTTTCTCCCCATTCTGCCCTTATGAAAGGAAAAAGACATAAATGTTGCTTCAGAAAAAAACAAAGTTGCCAGGTGTGTAACAATTTGCAGCACCTCATGAATATTACTTGAAGAAACAATTGGACCACTGGAACAGCAAAATATAATTCCTCGTGCTTTCTAAGTCTATCTATTGGCTTATTCATACAATGTATCTGGAGAACAGGACAGTTATCTAGGAGTAAGGTCATGTACTTTACCCACTGCATAAATTTAATCAAATTATACAACACAATTTCTCAATCTGAGCAGTAGATTATGTCTATATCTAGGACTCCAATGGCTTCCATGAATATGGTATACAATTTGTGCAGTACTTTAATTCAAGATTTAGCCTGCCTAGTATATTGACATGCCAGGTACTTTCGGTTCCAGTGAAGGAAACAGGACCACACCAATATAACTACAGATAGAGACTATAAGGATGGGCACAATTTAGAATACTATTTCTATTGCTAAGAATCCATTCGTCAATCATCATTCAAACATAAACAAAAACATATTTCACCACTGTTACAACATAGATGATGTTTTAGATTTTAAACAAAAAATATTTATACCCGTCTTCAAACTTGCCCATGTACTAACATTTCATCAAGCTATTCCTAGTGGTCAGTCCAGTGTTTGGAAAAAACATAAATATGGCAGATTACGAGGCTGGGTTGCTTTTATCGAAGACCTGGTAAGAGGAAGGGAGGGGGGGTCTGGTTTCAATTAAACTGGTTGGGACTGGATTGCCGATTACATTGGAGGAAATTGTTAAAAAAATTGTCAGTGGTAATAGTTTCTGATTTTTTATCTGTATTCAACTTGCTAAAGACCTACAGTAAGATTTGTTTTGTAACTAAAGGAGTACAACTCTACAACATAGTCTAAAGGGTACCTAACAGAGGAAAAACAAACTCCGAACTAAAACCGTGGAAATAATTCAACTGTGAGAAGTTGTCCTATTAGTGAAGTGGTTTACTGGTTAAATGTGGTTCTAAAAGCAACTTCTTGAGGGCCCTATTCAGTTATTCCCTTCCCCATGTGGCGCCTTACTCGAGGCTGAATCCTGTCCATCAAAACTTACTCAATCTGAATCGTCTCTGCAGGCATCACGTAACTGCACAGCTCTTACGCTAGAACTCCTATGTGCTTAGCTAATTGCATTGCCCATCAAGCAAGGGATCCATAAAAATCACTTCTTTGGTTCTTTTGCAAAGCAAATAAGCAATTGTCCCATGAGCAGCAAGCTAGCATCACAAACCAAATCCAACTATTTTACCAGCACCTTTCCCAAAGAAGAAAATGTCTCTCTTTTTTCCACTAATTCCAACCTCCTACACCCCCAAAACCCCATGACACAAGCACACCCAATGGCATCACCTTACTTCCTTTCTGCACTCTGAGCAGCATAAATGACAAAATTACATCAGCGAGATATATGCTTCATGAAGTCAATTCTTTCTGTAGACACAGCAGCATCCCATGATCAGTGACAACATAAAATTCAACTATTTCAATGTTCACAGAAATGAGAAAAAAGACTACCTTTTACTGTACAGTCCAGATCATAAAACATTCACCCTCCCTCCCAACGCAGCACCACATACCATTGGGCAAAATCACATCACGGCAACTAAGCTACACCAAGTCCCCTCAAGCTTGAGGTATCGGGATCAGATTCTCGTCTACCCGACCCTAAATCTACCACCATATCCCCGGTCCGGGCATCCTACGATGGCCAAAGGGCTAACAGAGCAACGCACACAAGTCAGGCGGCGACATCACGAGCAGCGCCACGGGAGGCTCGCCTGGCGGAACAAGCGTTTGGCCATACCGAATCTACCAGGGTGACGAGCGGCCGCAGGCACGCTTGTGTGAGGTAGTAGATGGGAAGCGGCGCGGTGCTTCAGGAGATGGATGGTACCTTGAGGTCGATGTTGGAGCGAGAGGAAAGGACGGGGCTGAACTCGGGGTCCTTCTGGATGGTGCGCCACTTGCCAGCGCCATGCTTGAGCACGCCGCGCCGCAGCGCCTCCTCCTCCTCCGACGTCCACTTCTGCTTCGGCGCACCCATCTCTTCTCCCGAGCTCCGCCTCCCTTCCCGTGCTCCTCGCCGTATGAACTAGCCGACCAGAAACCCTAATCTAACTGATGGCCTTTTCGAGGTTTTTTTTTCCTCTTTATTTGCTGATGAAATGCTCCCCCGAGTAGTACGAGTACGTGTAGAACTCAAAAGGGATAAGTACTCCATAAATCACCAACCATGGCCAAGGCTATCTCCACCCTTCACCCTCTTCTTGAGATCCGTACCGACCAAAAGCAAGATATATTACTTACCCGAATTCTTTTTGCGGGTCTACTTACCTGAATTCATCATGGGGCACATAAAAAGCACACCATCCACGCTTTAGGATTTTTATTAAGGTAAATGTTGGTGCCCGGTCGACTGGTAGAAATTCCGTCGGTCGCATCCAAAGCGCATCGCTGGCTTGTGGTCCCATGCGATTAGTTTATTCCTTCAGCCTTATCTCTTCCCGCATGCAACCTCCTCCGCTCGTTTTTCTCTCCGGCCGCGTCAGCTTCCGTCTCTCCATCGTCTTCAAACCCGATGTATCATCTAACACCTTTGCTACCAACGCCGACGCCTCCTCCCATGCGACCATGAATGCCATAGCTAGGAGCTGGCAAATACAAAAAGTTGCATTAGGCCTACTGGATGCTACGACCAGCGATGGACGATTACTGCAACCAATCATGGTGACGCCGCAACACGGACCAGCGATGGACTCCTTGAGATTCGTACAGACCAAAAACAAGATATATTATTACTTACCCGATTCTTTTTTGCGGGTCTACTTACCCGAATTCATCATGGGGCACATAAAAAGCACACCATCCACACTTTAGGATTTTTATTAATTATGATAACGAAATTTGTAATTGGAACACCCAATGTTTTGCATTTTTGCAAAACTACGAACGGTTTCATCGCTGTCCGATTTAGATCCCCGATTAAATCCCCCAGCGCGCAACTTCTTCCTCACTTCCACGCACGCAAGGCCACTGCCTCGGCGACCGTCGCGCCCAGCATCACCGCGTCCACCACCCACCTCCAAGTGCCCCCCTCCCTCGAAGATAGGGCGAGACATCCCTGTGGTGACAGATGAAATTGAAGTCGCCTTTGTCGACCTCATGGCCTCTGTCCATCGCGTCTTAGATGAAGGCGCGGAGAAAGTTGAAGAGGAGGTGTGGTCGTTGGTTGTTGTCGTGGCACCCAACCTGGTCGATCTCCCTCCATATTATATTCTCTACTCTTCTCTTCTCTCTTGATGATGGGTAGCAGCAGTAGTCACTAGGGGGAAGAGCACTCGCGGATGAGCAGAAACATAGGGCTTCCTATCCTATGCTTGAGAGGATGGAGGCGACCTCCGTGAGGCCCAGCCGTTAACGACGGATGGATGTGGTTGAGATGGAGCATGTTGGATCTGGTGTGAGGAAGAGAGCCACCATGGTTGTCGGCGGCTAACCTGGTCGTTGGATCTCCCTCTCGTCTTCTCATTGTCTTGTGATGAGGGAAGGGAGGGAAAGGGTGGGAACAACGACGGTGGGTGCCGAGGTCCAAGGAAGACGAGTGTCGGCGGTGGGTGGTGGTGCAGTGGGGTGGAAGGATATGAATATGGGGTTTGGGTCTTTTCGGTGGGTGCTGGTCACTAGATCACTAGCATAGCTTGTTTTTAGCACTAGTGGAAAAAAGTTATTTGGAAAACAAACTCGATATAACTTCTATACAGATAGCACGGTAATACATGCACTACAGACATGATAACTTGCGCAAAACACCGTGGTAACTTTGACCCAGGGGAAAATTGTTGAAAATATAACCTCGATAACGTCTGTATAAATAGCATGATAATATACGCGTCTTGACCTGATAAGTTTCGTACAACACCGTGGTAACATTGACATGTGGAAAAAAGTTGTTGAAGACATACCTTGGTAACTACCAGGGGTGGAGCCAGAATATTTGGTCATTGGGTTCACTCAATGACTCTTTCGGAGAACTTGATACTAATATGTGAAGTGCAAAATTATACGGTGGCTTGTAAGGTCCCCTGTTAAATATTTGCGCTTAATCTCATCTTTCTTCTTTGGATTTTTTTGTGTACTATGAAATTCTCTTCTGATGAGTCGGAACATAAGGCAACTCATCTAAGCTAATTTTTGTATGAGTAAGTAGGCTTCAGTAGAAGCTATAGTGACATTCGATGCACTTTGCGTACGGTTTATCCATGTGACGGCACCCGCGAGCGTACCACGTGAAGTGGCTATACGACTCTGGAAAATTAAAGATTATGTCTAATGGCTGATCTTGATGTACTTATATAATTATCTGGATCTGGTGAGTGAGTTCTCTTCGGAAAATACCACTCCATAGCCTAGATCAACCAAAGTCCATGGACAAAAACAAATCAACGGTGATGCAGATTTGGAGAAAGGAAAATGGTGGTGCAAGAGGGAGGCCCGGCTGACTATGCCAGTAAGAGGAAGGCACAACTGCTCCATTGGATACCTCCCCCAGCTGGCTGGACAAAGCTGAATAACGATGGTAGCTTTGTACAGGCCATAGGAGCAGTGATATGTCCATTTTGTATCATGCTTTTATATCAATATTTATTGCATTATGGGTCGTTACTACACAATAATACTTATGTCTTTTCTCTCTCATTTTACAAGGTTTATATGAAGAGGGTGAATGCCGGCAGCTGGAATCCTGGGCTGGAAAAGGAGCAAATATTAGACACCTATTCTGCACAACTCAAAAAGTCCTGAAACTCCAAGAAAATCAGTTTTGGAATATATTAAAAATATTGGGCGAAGAAAGCACCAGAGGAGGGCCACCCACCGTCCACAAGGGTGGGGGCGCGCCCTACCCCTGCGCCTCCCTGCCTCATGGGCCACCTGGAAGCCCCCTGATGCCCATCTTCTGGTATAAGGTGTCTTTTGCCCTGGAAAAAATCATAAGGAAACTTTCGGGATGAAGCACCGCCATCTCGAGGCGGAACCTTGGCGGAACCAATCTAGGGCTCTGGCAGAGCTGTTCTGTCGGGGAAACATCCCTCCGGGAGGGGGAAATGGTCGCCATCGTCATCACCATTGATCCTCTCATCGAGAGGGGGTCAATCTCCATCAACATCTTCACCAACACCATCTCCTCTCAAACCCTAGTTCATCTCTTGTATCCGATCTTTGTTTCAAAACCTCATATTAATACCATATGTTCAGATCCTTTATGCATATTAATATCCCTCTGATTATGAACATGAGTATGATTTGTGAGTAGTTACATTTGTTCATGAGGACATGGGAGAAGTTTTGTTATAAGTAGTCATGTGAATTTGGTATTCGTTCGAATTTTGATGAGATGTATGTTGTCTTTCCTCTAGTGGTGTTATGTGAACGTCGACTACATGACACTTCACCATTATTTGGGCCTAGGGGAAGGCATTGGGAAGTAATAAGTAGATGATGGGTTGCTAGAGTGACAGAAGCTTAAATCCTAGTTTATGCGTTGCTTTGTAAGGGGATGATTTGGATCCATATGTTTCATGCTATGGTTAGGTTTACATTAATTCTTCTTTTGTAGTCGCGGATGCTTGCGAGAGGGGTTAATCATAACTGGGATGCTTGTCCAAGGAAGGGTAGTACCCAAGCACCGGTCTACCCACATATCAAACTATCAAAGTACTGAACGTGAATCATATGAGCATGATGAAAACTAGCTTGACGATAATTCCCATGTGTCCTCGGGAGCGCTTTCCTTTATATAAGAGTTTGTCCAGGCTTGTCCTTTCTTACAAAAAGGATTGGGCCACCTTGCTACACCTTATTTACTTTTGTTACTTGTTACCCGTTACGAATTACCTTATCACAAAACTATCTGTTATCGATAATTTCAGTGCTTGCAGAGAATACCTTACTAAAAACCGCTTGTCATTTCCTTCTGCTCCTGGTTGGGTTCGACACTCTTACTTATCGAAAGGACTACTATGTATCCCCTATACTAGTGGGTCATCAAGACTCTTTTCTGGCGCCGTTGCCGGGGAGTGAAGCGCCTTTGGTAGGTGGAATTTGGTAAGGAAAAATTTATATAGTGTGCTGAAATTTACTATCACTTGTTACTATGGAAAATAATCCTTTGAGGGGCTTGTTCGGGGTATCTTCACCCCGACCGGTAGAGAAAAGAGTTGCTCCTCAACCTACTGAACCTACTAAAAATGTTTACTTTGAAATTCCTTCAGGTATGATAGAGAAACTGCTAGCTAATCCTTTTACAGGAGACGGAACATTACATCCCGATATGCACCTAATCTATATGAATGAAATTTGTGGATTATTTAAGCTTGCAGGTATGCCCAAGGATGTTATTGTTGGGTTTCGTAGTAATTTCAAAAAATTTCCTACGCGCACACAGGATCATGTGATGCATAGCAACGAGAGGAGAGTGTTGTCTACGTACCCAACGCAGACCGACTGCGGAAGCGATGACACGACGTAGAGGAAGTAGTCGTACGTCTTCACGATCCAACCGATCAAGCACCGAAACTACGGCACCTCCGAGTTCGAGCACACGTTCAGCTCGATGACGATCCCCGGACTCCGATCCAGCAAAGTGTCGGGGAAGAGTTCCGTCAGCACGACGGCGTGGTGACGATCTTGATGAACTACAGCAGCAGGGCTTCGCCTAAACTCCGCTACAGTATTATCGAGGAATATGGTGGCAGGGGGCACCGCACACGGCTAAGGAATCGATCACGTGGATCAACTTGTGTCAACTTGTGTGTTTAGAGGTGCCCCTGCCTCAGTATATAAAGGAGCCAAGGGGGGGAGGAGGCGCCGGCCAGGAGGAGGTGGCGCAGGAGGAGTCCTACTCCTACCGGGAGTAGGACTCCCCTCCAATCCTATTCCAACTAGGAATCCCCAAAGGGGAAAGAGGGAGAGGGGTGGCCGGCCACCTCTCCTAGTCCTAATAGGACTAGGGGAAGGGGGGAGGCGCGCAGCCCCCTTGGGCTGCCCCTTTCTCCTTTCCACTAAGGCCCATGATGGCCCATATGGCTCCCGGGGGGTTCCGGTAACCTCCCGGTAACCCGGTAAAATCCCGATTTCACCCGGAACACTTCCGATGTCCAAACATAGACTTCCAATATATCAATCTTTATGTCTCGACCATTTCGAGACTCCTCGTCATGTCTGTGATCACATCCGGGACTCCGAACAACCTTCGGTACATCAAAATGCATAAACTCATAATATAACTGTCATCGTAACCTTAAGCGTGCGGACCCTACGGGTTCGAGAACAATGTAGACATGACCGAGACACGTTTCTGGTCAATAACCAATAGCGGGACCTGGATGCCCATATTGGCTCCTACATATTCTACGAAGATCTTTATCGGTCAGACCGCATAACAACATACGTTGTTCCCTTTGTCATCGGTATGTTACTTGCCCGAGATTCGATCGTCGGTATCCAATACCTAGTTCAATCTCGTTACCGGCAAGTCTCTTTACTCGTTCCGTAATACATCATCTCACAACTAACATATTAGTTGTAATGCTTGCAAGGCTTATGTGATGTGTATTACCGAGAGGGCCCAGAGATACCTCTCCGACAATCGGAGTGACAAATCCTAATCTCGAAATACGCCAACCCAACATCGACCATTGGAGACACCTGTAGTACTCCTTTATAATCACCCATTTACGTTGTGACGTTTGGTAGTACCCAAAGTGTTCCTCCGGTAAACGGGAGTTGCATAATCTCATAGTCATAGGAACATGTATAAGTCATGAAGAAAGCAATAGCAACATACTAAACGATCAGTTGCTAAGCTAATGGAATGGGTCATGTCAATCAGATCATTCTACTAATGATGTGACCTCGTTAATCAAATAACAACTCATTGTTCATGGTTAGGAAACATAACCATCTTTGATTAATGAGCTAGTCAAGTAGAGGCATACTAGTGACACTCTGTTTGTCTATGTATTCACACATGTATTATGTTTCCGGAAAATACAATTCTAGCATGAATAATAAAAATTTATCATGATTATAAGGAAATAAATAATAACTTTATTATTGCCTCTAGGGCATATTTCCTTCAGTCTCCCACTTGCACTAGAGTCAATAATCTAGATTACACTGTAATGAATCTAACACCCATGGAGCTTTGGTGCTGATCATGTTTTGCTCGTGGAAGAGGCTTAGTCAACGGGTCTGCAACATTCAGATCCGTATGTATCTTGCAAATCTCTATGTCTCCCACCTGGACTAGATCCCGGATGGAGTTGAAGCGTCTCTTGATGTGTTTGGTCCTTTTGTGAAATCTGGATTCCTTTGCCAAGGCAATTGCACCAGTATTGTCACAAAAGATTTTCATTGGACCCGATGCACTAGGTATGACACCTAGATCGGATATGAACTCCTTCATCCAGACTCCTTCATTTGCTGCTTCCGAAGCAGCTATGTATTCCGCTTCACATGTAGATCCCGCTACGACGCTTTGTTTAGAACTGCACCAACTGACAGCTCCACCGTTTAATGTAAACACGTATCCGGTTTGCAATTTAGAATCGTCCGGATCAGTGTCAAAGCTTGCATCAACGTAACCTTTTACGATGAGCTCTTTGTCACTTCCATATACGAGAAACATATCCTTAGTCCTTTTCAGGTATTTCAGGATGTTCTTGACCGCTGTCCAGTGATCCATTCCTGGATTACTTTGGTACCTCCCTGCTAAACTTATAGCAAGGCACACATCAGGTCTGGTACACAGCATTGCATACATGATAGAGCCTATGGCTGATGCATAGGGAACATCTTTCATATTCTCTCTATCTTCTGCAGTGGTCGGGCTTTGAGTCTTACTCAATTTCACACCTTGTAACACAGGCAAGAACCCTTTCTTTGCTTGATCCATTTTGAATTTCTTCAAAATTTTGTCAAGGTATGTGCTCTGTGAAAGTCCAATTAAGCGTCTTGATCTGTCTCTATAGATCTTAATGCCTAATATGTAAGCAGCTTCACCGAGGTCTTTCATTGAAAAACTTTTATTCAAGTATCCCTTTATGCTATCCAGAAATTCTATATCATTTCCAATCAGTAATATGTCATCCACATATAATATCAGAAATACTACAGAGCTCCCACTCACTTTCTTGTAAATACAGGCTTCTCCGAAAGTCTGTATAAAACCAAATGCTTTGATCACACTATCAAAACGTTTATTCCAACTCCGAGAGGCTTGCACCAGTCCATAAATGGATCGCTGGAGCTTGCACACTTTGTTAGCTCCCTTTGGATCGACAAAACGTTCTGGTTGCATCATATACAACTCTTCTTCCAGAAATCCATTCAGGAATGCAGTTTTGACATCCATTTGCCAAATTTCATAATCATAAAATGCGGCAATTGCTAACATGATTCGGACGGACTTAAGCATCGCTACGGGTGAGAAGGTCTCATCGTAGTCAATTCCTTGAACTTGCCGAAAACCTTTTGCGACAAGCCGAGCTTTGTAGACAGTAACATTACCATCAGCGTCAGTCTTCTTCTTAAAGATCCATTTATTCTCAATCGCTTGCCGATCATCGGGCAAGTCAACCAAAGTCCATACTTTGTTCTCATACATGGATCCCATCTCAGATTTCATGGCTTCTAGCCACTTTGCGGAATCTGGGCTCATCATCGCTTCTTCATAGTTCGTAGGTTCATCATGATCTAGTAGCATGACCTCCAGAACAGGATTACCGTACCACTCTGGTGCGGATCTTACTCTGGTTGATCTACGAAGTTCAGTAGTATCTTGATCTGAAGTTTCATGATCATTATCATTGGCTTCCTCACTAACTGGTGTAGGTGTCACTGAAACAGTTTTCTGTGATGAACTACTTTCCAGTAAGGGAGCAGGTATAGTTACCTCGTCAAGTTCTACTTTCCTCCCACTCACTTCTTTCGAGAGAAACTCCTTCTCTAGAAATGATCCATTCTTAGCAACGAATGTTTTGCCTTCGGATCTGTGATAGAAGGTGTACCCAACAGTTTCCTTTGGGTATCCTATGAAGACACATTTCTCCGATTTGGGTTCGAGCTTATCAGGTTGAAGTTTTTTCACATAAGCATCGCAGCCCCAAACTTTAAGAAACGACAACTTTGGTTTCTTGCTAAACCACAGTTCATAAGGCGTCGTCTCAACGGATTTTGATGGTGCCCTATTTAACGTGAATGCGGCCGTCTCTAAAGCATATCCCCAAAATGATAGCGGTAAATCAGTAAGAGACATCATAGATCGCACCATATCTAGTAAAGTACGATTACGACGTTCGGACACACCATTACGTTGTGGTGTTCCGGGTGGCGTGAGTTGCGAAACTATTCCACAATTTTTCAAATGTACACCAAACTCGTAACTCAAATATTCTCCTCCACGATCAGATCGTAGAAACTTTATTTTCTTGTTACGATGATTTTCAACTTCACTCTGAAATTCTTTGAACTTTTCAAATGTTTCAGACTTATGTTTCATTAAGTAAATATACCCATATCTGCTTAAATCATCTGTGAAGGTGAGAAAATAACGATATCCGCCACGAGCCTCAATATTCATCGGGCCACATACATCGGTATGTATGATTTCCAACAAATCTGTTGCTCTCTCCATAGTACCAGAGAACGGTGTTTTAGTCATCTTGCCCATGAGGCACGGTTCGCAAGTACCAAGTGATTCATAATCAAGTGGTTCCAAAAGTCCATTAGTATGGAGTTTCTTCATGCGTTTTACACCGACATGACCTAAACGACAGTGCCAGAAATAAGTTGCACTTTCATTATCAACTCTGCATCTTTTGGTTTCAACATTATGAATTTGTGTATTACTACTATCGAGATTTAGTAAGAATAGACCACTCTTCAAGGGTGCATGACCATAAAAGATATTACTCATATAAATAGAACAACCATTATTCTCTGATTTAAATGAATAACCGTCTCGCATTAAACAAGATCCAGATATAATGTTCATGCTCAACGCTGGCACCAAATAACAATTATTTAGGTCTAATATTAATCCCGAAGGTAGATGTAGAGGTAGCGTGCCGACTGCGATCACATCGACTTTGGAACCGTTTCCCACGCGCATCGTCACCTCGTCCTTAGCCAATCTTCGCTTAATCCGTAGCCCCTGTTTCGAGTTGCAAATATTAGCAACAGAACCAGTATCAAATACCCAGGTGCTACTGCGAGCATTGGTAAGGTACACATCAATAACATGTATATCACATATACCTTTGTTCACCTTGCCATCCTTCTTATCCGCCAAATACTTGGGGCAGTTCCGCTTCCAGTGACCAGTCTGCTTGCAGTAGAAGCACTCAGTTTCAGGCTTAGGTCCAGACTTGGGTTTCTTCTCTTGAGCAGCAACTTGCTTGCCGTTCTTTTTGAAGTTCCCCTTTTTCTTCCCTTTGTCCTTTTTCTTGAAACTAGTGGTCTTGTTAACCATCAACACTTGATGCTCCTTCTTGATTTCTACCTCCGCACCTTTCAGCATTGCGAAGAGCTCGGGAATAGTCTTGTTCATCCCTTTCATATTAT